>NW_027591372.1:10000-93000 GCF_964213995.1 Mustelus asterias | reverse complement strand
CACACCAATAATCCCCCTGCACTGAAAACATTCCCACTCTGATTCAGTGTGTGTGTGTGTCAGTGTGTGTGTCAATCTGCTTTTTGACCTGTGCTTTGCTTGTGTGGACATGATGCTGAATGGACTTGAATGGAAATGCTGGACTCCTCGCTGTGATATGTTGTGTGTCTTATTGTTCAAATGGCCGTGTCTCTTTTTCTCTCTCTTTTTAATCAATTTTTATCTCTTTTTCTCCTGAGGAATTTTGAAAACTGGGGATGTGTCGAGGATCCAAAGGACGGGAATGTTTGTGACCAGGATGAAGGAGAGGAGCTTCTTCCAGAGGGAGGGCTGACTGAGGCCTGTTGCTCAGGCTTCACCCTGAGTGAGTTGTGTCTGTTTATTAACCTGATCCAGATTTAATGTTTCATATCAGAGGGAGCGAGATCTGAATGAGAGTGGAATAGAGAGAGAGAGAGAAACACACAGGGAGGGAACTGTCTCATAGAATCATAGAAACCCTACAGTACAGAAAGAGGCCATTCGGCCCATCGAGTCTGCACCGACCACAATCTCACCCAGGCCCTACCCCCATATCCCTACATATTTACCCACTAGTCCCTCTAACCTAGGCATCTCAGGACACTAAGGGCAATGTTTAGCATGGCCAATCAACCTAACCCGCACATCTTTGGACTGTGGGAGGAAACCGGAGCACCCGGAGGAAACCCATGCAGACACGAGGAGAATGTGCAAACTCCACACAGACAGTGACCCAAGCCGGGAATCGAACCCAGGTCCCTGGAGCTGTGAAGCAGCAGTGCTAACCACTGTGCTACCGTGCCACCCTAACTCTTTAGTCTCTGCTTTACAACTGACTTGTTGTGTTTGGGTGTTACTGAGAGATTGTGTAACTGAGAGGAGATCCTGGGTTTTTGCTGTGCTATTTAATTTAAATATTTTCTTGTATTTTAATTATTTTCTCTCTCTTTCCCCAAGAATTAATATTTAGATTTTACTGAGAGATTGTGTAACTGAGAAGGGGGAATCCTGGCCTCTTGTGCTATTTAATTTAAAGAATTCTTGTATTTTAATTAATTATTTTCTCTGTTCCCCAGGGATTTGAATTTTGAAGACTGCAACATGACTCGGAATCCTTGGACAAGGGGCTTTTCTCCAGAGGAGGATGGATGGACTGAGGCCTGTTCTATAGGCCGCATGTGAGTTGTTGTCTCTTTATTATCCTGATCCAGGTTTAATTTTAATCTCGCTTCCTCGGACGAACCAGTTCTGGTTCGATTGTGGGGTGGGCTGGAGTTTAAAACCCTGGGGTTAAAATATCCCGGCTTTGCAATTAGTCACAAACAGGTTAACCCTTTGCTGGGTGGCAAAGAGTGAATTAAATATCTGTAATATGAAACTGTCTAAAAGTTAGTTTTAAATCCAAGATAACAGGGATGGGAGACAGAGCGCTGTTCCTAATTGTTGAATAAAATTCATAGAGGCCTTTATAATTCAGTTTTCAGATGTTCAGACTTTCATTGTGTCCTCTCTGCAGCTTTTCCCCCATTCTGTCTATTTCTCTCTCTCTTTCTCTCCCTGTCCTTCCTCTATCTGTCTCTCTTTTTTATTCCCTCCCTCTCCCTCCCTCTTTTTCGCAGGAAGTCATATTTTGTTGGACAATCTCTCAGTAAAATCTGAGAAAGGGGAATCCTGGGCTCTTGTGCGATTTAATTTAAACATTTTCTGGTATTTTAATATATTTCTCTCTCTTTTACCCAAGAATTAATGTTTAGATTTTACTGAGAGATTGTGTAACTGAGAAAGGGGAATCCTGGGCTCTTGTGGATTAAATTTAAACATTTTCTTGTATTTAAATTAATTATATTCTATCTCTTCCCAAGGAATTCATATTTAGTTAGACAATCTCTCAGTGAAATCTTAGAAGGGGGAATCCTGGGCTCTTGTGCTATTTAATTTAAACATTTTCTTGTACTTTAATTAATTATTTTCTCTTCTCCCCAGGAATTTGAATTTTGAAGACTGCAACATGACTCGGGATCCTTGGACAAGGGGCTTTTCTCCAGAGGAGGATGGATGGACTGAGGCCTGTTCTATAGGCCGCATGTGAGTTGTCATCTCTTTATTACCCTGATCCAGGTTTAATTTTAATCTCGCTTCCTCGGATGAACCAGTTCTGGTTCGATTGTGGGGTGTGGGGGGGCTGGAGTTTGAAACCCTGGGGTTAAAATATCCCGGCTTTGCAATTAGTTACAAACACATTAACCCTTAGGTGGGTGGCAAAGAGTGAATTAAATGTCTGTGATATGAAACTGTCTCAATTTGTTTTAAATCCAAGGTAACAGGGATGGGTGACAGACCGCTGCTCCTAATTGTTGAATAAAATTCACAGAGGCCTTTACAATTCAGTTTTCAGAAGTTCAGAATTTCATTTCGTCCTCTCTGCAGCTTTTCCCCCATTCTGTCTATTTCCTCTCTGCTTTCTCTCTCTCCATTCCTTTCCTTCCTCTATCTGTCTCTCTTTTTTATTCCCTCTCTCTCCCTCTTTTTCCCAGGAAATAATATTTTGTTGGACAATCTCTCAGTAAAATCTGAGAAAGGGGAATCCTGGGCTCTTGTGCGATTTAATTTAAACATTTTCTGGTATTTTAATATATTTCTCTCTCTTTTACCCAAGAATTAATATTTAGATTTTACTGAGAGATTGTGTAACTGAGAAAGGGGAATCCTGGGCTCTTGTGGATTCAATTTAAACATTTTCTTGTATTTAAATTAATTATATTCTATCTCTTCCCAAGGAATTCATATTTAGTTAGACAATCTCTCAGTGAAATCTTAGAAGGGGGAATCCTGGGCTCTTGTGCTATTTAATTTAAACATTTTCTTGTACTTTAATTAATTATTTTCTCTTCTCCCCAGGAATTTGAATTTTGAAGACTGCAACATGACTCGGGATCCTTGGACAAGGGGCTTTTCTCCAGAGGAGGATGGATGGACTGAGGCCTGTTCTATAGGCTGCAAGTGAGTTGTCGTCTCTTTATTACCCTGATCCAGGTTTAAATTTAATCTCGCTTCCTCGGATGAACCAGTTCTGGTTCGATTGTGGGATGTGTGGGGGGCTGGAGTTTAAAATGCTGGGGTTAAAATATCCCGGCTTTGCAATTAGTCACAAACACGTTAACCCTTTGGTGGGTGGCAGAGTAAATTATGTATGAAACTGTCTATAAGTTTGTTTTAAATCTAAAATAACAGGGGTCGGAGACAGAGCAATGAACCTAATTGTTGAATAAAATTCACAGAGGCCTTTACAATTCAGTTTACAGATGTTCAGATTTTCATTTCATCCTCTCCACAGCTTTTCCCCCATTCTGTCTATTTCTCTCTGCTTTTCTCTCCATTTCCTTCCTCTATCTGCCTCTCTTTATTCTCTCTCTCTCCCTCTTTTTCCCAGGAATTAATATTTAGTTGGACAATCTCTCAGTAAAACCTGGAAAGGGGCAATCCTGGGATTTTGTGCTGTGTGATTTTCATTCTGGGTGTCCCGGGGGGTTTGATTTCACTGTCTCAGCTCCTCTCTGCCTCACTCTCTCTCTGTATAAACTTTTCCCAAATTACAAAACACTCAACACAGCTGACTGCACCTTGTGGGATCTTGCTGGGGATTTTGTTTTAAAAAGGGTGTTTTCTCAGAGGCAGTTTAAACCTTTCAGGGGACTGTGGGGAAGTCTCCAGACTTGGGACAACACACACACAGGGTTGGGGGCTGGGGGTGGCGGGCAGGGGGGAGGTGGGCAGTCAGGTATACTGGTATTCTGGGAGACTGATATTCCCAACAAGGGCCAGAGGTCTCAGTGCTGAAACATATTAAGCTGTTCAAACAGAGGCAGGCAGAAAGCCATGAGGCTTCAGAGCTCCCTGTAGATGCAAAGGTAACTCCCATTGCCAAAAAGTAGCCACATGTGAAGTGGAAACACCTTCCCTCAGCTTGTTACACACTGACCTTTCCACAAACCCAACATGTTTACAAACACTCGCTGCAGTTTCTGCAAACTTTGTATCAAACTGCCTCCCATTCTGCTCAATACTGACCCCCTCTCAACCTGGCACTGAACTAGTGTCTGAATTGAGACAGAGACACACAGACAGAGTTTTTAAAGTTGAAAGTTTTAAAGTTTATATATTAGTGTCACAAGTAAGGCTTACATTAACACTGCAATGAAGTTACTGAGAGAGACAGAGAGAGGCAGAGACACACAGAGACAGAGACATAGATAAAGAGACAGAAAGAGACAGAGAGATAAAGAGACAGAGAGGATGTTTAAAGTTTGTTTATTCCTGTCACAAGTAAGGCTCACATTAACGCTGCAGTTACTGAGAGAGACAGAAAGAGAGAGTTTTTAAAGTTGAAAGATTTAAAGTTTATTTATTAGTGTCACAAGGCTTACATTAACACTGCAATGAAGTTAGTGAGAAAGACAGAGATAGAGGGAGCATCCAGAGTGGGTTCAGTAACACATTTATTGATCAGATATCTCTCTCTGTGACCCTTTAGCGATGAGATATTCAGCCAGGATGGTTTCACTGACCCTCTTCAGCAGGCAGATATTCCCAAATCCAGCCTAGGTCTCAGACACACACACACACCACTCACACATTCCCTCTGCTCTGTCCAAGGGAATATTGTAATCCAGGAATTTCTATTTTATATTTACAGGGTGAGGGGGGGAGAAACTCAACTCAAAAATCCTGCAGTGTCTCCAAGCTGCTTTTAAATTTCAATTCAAACCCTGGGCCACATGGGAAGCTGCAGAGATTGGGAAACTTACCAAACCCAGTTTGTGTGTGAGAGTGTCTGCAGCTTTTGTGTCTTTGAACTTGCGAGGGTGCCAGGGAGAGAATGTCACTGTCTTCACCTCTCTCTCTGCCTCTCTGTATAAAAAAATCACCAAATTAAACCACACTCAATAATGCGACCATACACAATTAATTATCAAATATCTGTCTCTCTCGCTTTATCTCTGTCTCTCCCCGTCTCTCTCTCTCCCTGTTCTCTCTCTCCCTGTCTCTTCTCGAGCAGAAACAGGTGGAGACAGAGAGGCAGGGAGAGAGAGGAAGAGGGAGGGATGGAAACAGCTGGAGTTGTGGGTTAGATGCAGGGGGAGAGACACAGGCTGTTAGAGGGAGGGGGGGTTTCAGTGAGGGACAGGGTCTCCAGTTTAATTCTGAGGGTCCTGAGAGAGGGATTTCACTGTCTCAGCCCCTCTCTGGCTCCCTCACTCTGTATAAACAATTCCCAAATTTAAAAAACGCTCAACACAGCTGACTGCACTTTGTGGGATCTTGCTGTGCACCACAGGGATTTTAGTTTTAAAAAGGGTTACTTTTAAGAGGGAGTTCCAGCCTTTCTGGAGATTTGGGATGATGCAGACACACAGACACACACACACAGGGTAGTGAGTGGGGAAGGGGGGTCACAGCAGGCGAGAGAGTGGAGGGGTGGGGGGAGGACTGTGTCCCATCTGATTCAGGTTCACATTGCTGCTGCTGTGGGATCTTGCTGTGCACACACTGGGCCTGTGGCCTTTGCCTGCACTGCAGCAGCGACCAGACTTTTTATTTTCAAACAAAATCTGGCTCAGGGACCGCAAAGTGGGTTCAAGGAAAAAGCTTGAAAAGGAGTCGGGTAAATTCAAGCACTTTAATCGCCGAGGCATCGTAGGCTCTGGAGCAGGTGCTGGGGAATGGGAGGAGGATAGATTGGGATTTGATGGCCAGCATGGAGCTGGTGGGCCGAAGGGCCTGTTTCTGTGCTGTGTGACTCCAGATTCTTTTCTCTCTCTCTTTTCCTAGGAATTTCTATTTGGATGGGGGGGTGGGTATAGAATTTCCCTGTCTCTGTCTCTCCAGCGTTCTTACCAATCCCAGCACCCCTCCCCCTCTCTCTCCCCAGACATTCCTGTCCATATTTCATCTTTCAATAAAATGTTTAAGAAAACACCAATGTGAATTGTTGTCAATTTAATTTGGGAAGAGAGAGAGAGAGAGGAGAGTGGATCCCATTTCCCACACACTCTCCTGCAGTCCTCACCCACAACATTTATTTAATCTGGCCCTCACCAGGTTGTGTGTGTGGGATCTTGCTGTGCACACAGGTGGGTCTGGCTCCCTATTCCTCGCACTGTGACCGTGAGCAGAACTTTAAACAGGAAAGATGTTGGGGAGGCGGAGGAGGCAGAGAGAGAGACAGAGAAATGGAGGGAGAGCTAAACAGAGAGGGTGTGGGGGGGAGGGGTGTGAGAGGGTCTCAGGAGGGGCAGGGGGAAAGAGACACAGAGTCTGGGGCTGCCCTCCTCCATCGTGGGACTGGCAGTGGGATCTTGCTGTGCAGAATTACCTTCATTGTCATTTGAATCATTCATTCATTGACTAAGGGAGGGTGGGGGTGTGATTGTGGGATTATAAATATTGTTACCACGCTGAGGTGATGTTTCCCTCTGCGCTATTTTGTAACCCCCCCAAAGAGATACACCTTGCCTCGTAATCTTAAGTGTGTGTGAGACAGGAGGAAGCTACTCGTTTTAGACAGATGTGCAGAAGGAGGTCATTCGGCCCATCTAGTCTGTACCGACCACAATCCCAACCAGGCCCTATTCCCATGACCCCACACTTTTAACCTGCTAATCCCCCTGACACTAGGGTCAATTTAACACGGCCAATCCACCGAACCCGCACAGCTTTGTGCTGTCGGAGGAATTGGTAAATTAAAGCAGGATCTGACACTCTCTGTATCAGGAACAACTAACAGGTCTTTAATTTAGACTGGGTGACAACCTTATTAAAACAATGAACAAACTGAATAAACTCCCCAGTAGAATGCTGTTCCAATGACAAGACTCACTCAGGAATAATGAAATAAATCATTACAGAATAGAGTCACTCTCAAATAATATAATACCAGGCGTCTGTTGGAAGTGTGAACTTTCTTCTGCTGCTTGGGTCTGGAATACTTTCTGAGTTGGTTTCTGCTTCTATTTAGATGGTGATGTGATGAAGCTGTATATATTACTGCAGGATTCAGTATCAGACTCTCCCTCCTTCAATCTAAAGAGGCAGCAAGGTCGCTCCCTCCCCGTTATTTCCCCCTGTCCCGGGTTTAAATACCCAGAATTTCCTCACAGTATTCCTGCAATTTGAGTGGCTTGAGGCTGTCACCAACGCTCCAATTTGAATGCAATTGGTTGTGTGTGTTTGAGAGCTTGTTTTAAAATCATTGACCCAATTCAAAGCCTGTTTTGCTCTGCTGGGACTCTGGCTGCTGCTTTGGACACAAATGTTGTAAAGTTGTCTTCTGCAGCCCTGCTTTCTGCAGTTTAAAATCCCCAGCACAAAGACACAGGCTTTCTAAAGACACAACGCTGGATGGTTCGGTTTGGTTTTCTCAGCATTTCTTTTCAATATTTACATTTGTCAAACACCAGATGTTTTACCCTAGATGCAACTTCATAACCATATTAGAGAGAGACAGAGAGAAAGAAAGGGAGAGAGAAAGACAGAGAGGGAGAGAAAGAGAGAGAGAGAGAAAGGGAGAGAGAGAGACAGAGACGGGAGAGTGAGGGAAAGCAGGAAAGGGCAGCAAGAGGTCAGGGTTGTGGGGGGGTGCAGTGAGGGGGTGGGGGAAGAGACACAGGATCTGGGGGTCTCTCGTGTGGAGGGAGAGAGAGGGAGACGTGTGGTTCCCTCATTTCCCACTCACTTTACCCCAATCCTCATTTAAAAATCACTTTGTATCTGGCCCTGCTCAGACTGTGTGTGGGATCTTGCTGTGCCCTCATGCTCTCTGTCTCCCCTCCTCCCCTCCCCATATTCCCCGCACCGTGACAGTGCCCCACATTTTAAACATAAAAAGATGGAGGGGAAGGAGGGTGGGGTAGAGAGAGGAACAGAGAAGGGGTGGGGAGTGTCGGGGGCAGAGTGGAGGGGGGTAGGGGGATAGAGACAGAGGCTCTGGGGGTGGGTGGTGTCCTCCTGCAGTGTGGGACTCCCTGTGGGATCCTGATTGCAGCATTCCCAGTCTCTGAGAGAAAGAGAGAGACAGAATGAGAAAGAGGGGGAAAGACAGAGAGAGAGAGAGAGAGAGACAGGCAGGGAGAAAGAGAGAGAGAAACAGTGTGAGGGAGAGAGAGAGAAAGACAGAGAAAGATGGAGGGAGAGAGAGAGAGAAAGATGGACGGAGAGAGAGAGAAAGGCAGACAGGGAGTGAGAGAGAAAGATGGAGGGAGTGGGAGAGAGAGAGGGGGAGAGTGAGGAGGAAAACAGGAAAAGACAGCAAGAGGTGAGGTTTGTGGGGGTGCAGTGAGGGGGTGGGGGAAGAGACATAGGATCACAGTGACCCGAGCTGGGAATTGAACCCGGGTCCCTGGAGCTGTGAGGCAGCAGCGCCAACCACTGTGCCCCCGTGTGGACCTACACGTTATGATTCAATTCTGAGGGTCCCGGGGCGAAGGGGGGGGGGGGTGGATTTCACAGCCTCAGCCCCTCTCTGCCTCACTCTCCCTCTGTATAAACATTTCCCAAATTAAAACACACGAAACACAGCGAACTGCACCTTCTGGGATCTTCCAGAGCACCACAGAGATTGTGTTTTAAAAAGGGTTTGGCTTCGTTTTAAGAGGGAGTTCAACCCTTTCTGGGAATTTGGGATGAGACACACAGGGTAGTGAGTGGGGAAGGGGGCTCACAGCAGGCGAGAGTGTTGGGGGTGTGTTGGGGAGGACTGTGTCCCATTTGATTCAGGTTCACATTGTTGCTGCTGCTGCTGCTGTTGTTGTGGGATCTTGCTGTGCACACACTGGGCCTGTGGCCTTTGCTCGCACTGCAACAGTGACCACACTTTATTAAACAAAATCTCGCTCACGGACCGCAAAGTGGGTTCAAAGGAAGAAGTGTAAACGGGGTCGGGTAAATTAAAGCACTTCAATCGCCGAGGCATCGTAGGCTGTGCAGCGAGTGCTGGGGAATGGGGGGAGTATAGATTGGAATTTGATGGCCAGCATAGACCTGGTGGGCCGAAGGGCCTGTTTCTGTGCTGTGTGACTCCAGATTCTCCTCCCTCTTTTCCCAGGAATTTCTATTTGGATGGGGGGGCGTTCATAATTTCCCTGTCTCTGTCTCTCCAGCGTTCTTACCAATCCCAGCACCCCTCCCCTCTCTCTCTCCCCAGACATTCCTGTCTATATTTCATCTTTCAATAAAATGTGATGGAAAACACCAATGTGAATTTTTTGGATTTAATTTCAGGGAGGGAAAGACAGAGAGAGAGAAAGAGAGAGACAGGGAGGGAGGGAAAGACAGACAGAGACAGAGAAAGACAGGGAGTGGGGGAAGGAGAGACAGACAGAGAGAGAGAGAAAAGCAGCCGAATAAAACCTGCAGCAGCCGCTTTATTCCATCGGATTGGGGATGTGATTGTGGGTTTTCCTGCTATCTCTCTCTCTCTCCCATCTTTCTCCTTTGATTGTGAGTTATCAGGGAAGGAGAGAGAGAGAAAGGGAGGGTAACAGAGGGAGATCAAAGGCAGAGGGGCAGGGAGAGGAGACACACTGGAGGGGGGGGTGGGTTAGGGGTGGGTCCTCTGCTCTGCACTCACAGCCCAGCTCCCCAGTCTCTGGGGAAAAGACCCTCACTCACACCCTCCCAGAAGGTGGGATTTGTAACCAGCGGCTGTGTGACTGAGGCTGAATCTGTGCTGTTGTGTTTGAATAGATTTTTTCCCAATATAAAGATATTGGAATGTGGCTGCTGCCACATTGCAGTGAGAGAGAGATGTGGCTTTGCAGGAGCTTCCCTCCCCATTTCCCCATGGAAATCACTGAGAAATAGCAAACGTGGCTCACAACACGTCATTATTTGAAACGGTCAGACAGAAACTTATCAGAGAGAGCATTTTAATCCCCATTCATCCCCAGACGGAGAAACAGAGCAGAGATCAGGACAGATTATCCAGAGTAAGAGAGACCGGGGCAAAGATGGGGTATTGGATATATATATAGATCTGGGGGGAAAGCAAAAGAGACACAGAGGGGGCTGGACAGGTTCAGAGATAGAGGCAGAGAAAGAGAGAAACAGCGAGAGACAGAGGGAATGGGAGAAGGGTGTGACTCTGCTCGAAGTGGAAGGTTCCCTGTTCATATCGAATGTACAAACAGCACCAATGCTGGAGTGACTTATTATTTTCATTTGCGGTGGGGGAGAGATGGAGGGGAAAGAGAGGGAGACGTGTGGTTCCCTCATTTCCCACTCACTTTACCCCAATCCGCACTTCAAAATCACTTTGTATCTGGCCGTGTTCAAGCTGTGTGTGTGTGGGATCTTGCTGTGCACTCATGCTCCGTCCCCCTGCCCCATATTCCTCACACTATGACAGAGCCCCATGCTTTAAACATAAAAAGATGGAGGGGAAGGAGGGTGGGGTAGAGAGAGAGAAACAGGGTGAACAGAGAAGGGGTGGGGAGTGTTGGGTGCTCAGTGGAGGGGGGTAGGGGGATAGAGACAGAGGCTCTGGGGGGGGGGGGAGGTGTCCTCCTGCAGTGTGGGACTCCCTGTGGGATCCTGATTGCAGCATTCCCAGTCTCTCTCCCTCTCACTGTGAAGCACTCAGGAGGGAGAGGGAGCTGAAATTCAAATTCCTGAGCCTGGGGGAAAGGCTTGTTCTCAATCCCAGAGTCCTGCTTGTGTTTTTAGACAGGGCGCTGGGATTTGTGGGTGTGGATGGAGAAGATTGTTCTGTTTAACTGGGGGGTGGGAGAGAGGGGGGTTTGTTCTTTCCACCTGAGGAATAATGCAGCCTCTGTGACTAGGCCGCACTTCACGGCCTAAATCTCAGCAGCACTTTTGCATTCGCTTAATTCCCCAACAGGGTTTAAGTGGCTGAATTCAATGGTTCAATAAAATGTGAAGCAGCCGCTTCAGGGTGGGATTGTGGATTTTCCTGCCCCCCCGCCCCCCTCTCATTTCCCTTTTGATTGTGAGTTTTATTTTAAACGGTCAGACAGAAACTTAGAGAGAGCATTTCAATCCAGATTCACCTCGAGAGAGAGAAACAGAGCAGAGATCAGGACAGGTTATCCAGAGACGGGGTATTGGACAGATATAGATCTGGGGGAAGTGTGTAGGAGACGGAGAGGGAGAAACAGAGGGGGGGGGGGGGCGGAGAGAGGTGACTGACAGAAGTGGGAACTTCATTGGGGCCTCCTGTGTTTATTCACTGGCCTGTCTCTGGAGTAAAGCCCCCAGAATGCTTTGATGTGTTTAATAAATTCAATATCGGGACAGTCAGGAGGCAGTTGGAAGTTCATTGCATTTGAAACTTGTTCCCATTTTGTCAGGGTTTAATAATGAGGAGGTGAAAATGAATGTTTCCCCCACCCCCCCCCCAGTGAGATTGTGAATTTCAGCAAGTCCTGGGATCTTGCTGTGCCTTTTATTGTTTATAATCAGCTTTTGTTTTGTGTTTAATCAAATTTCAATTTATTTTCTCTTTCTCTCTTCCAAGGAGAATTCCTTTGGAAACTTTGGCGATGCAGAGAGCGAATAGTTTTGCCGTGAGGAATCCTCGGACAAGAGCTATAACCAGAGAGAAAAATATTAATAAAAGTCCCCGTGTCTTTGTCGTTCATTTTTATTCACAGATAGACTGGTGGGGCTTTTACACGGAGGGTTAGTGGTCTGTGTGTCAGGGGGAGGGGGCATTCCCAGTGATCCCTGCTCCAATGTAATCCCACAGATTTCAATCCCTCTCCCTGAAGCTCTGTCTGTGCAACTCCCCCATCCTCAGAACTGTTTCTCCACATCTTTCCAATCCCGGTCTCTCCCCATCCTTTATACCTCAGCCTCTCACAATGGCAGCATCTTTTCCTTTTCCTCTCCTTCTCTCTATCTTTCACTCTCTCTCTGAAACTTTGTCACTCTGTCTTGCCAAAGCCCCACTTTCTATTTATCTCGACATCTCACTTTGTATCTCAGCCTCTCCGTCTCTCTCTCTCTCTGTGGATCATTTTATCTCAATCACAGCAGCCTCCTCTCCGTCTCTCTCTCTCTATCTCTGCTCCCCCCTCTGTCTATCTCTGCTCCCTCTCTGTGACTCATTCTGTCTGAAGTACAGCAGCATTCTCTCTCACTCCCCATCTCTATATCTTTTCACAATAACTTCATTGCAGTGTTAATGTAAGCCTACTTGTGATTAACAAATAAAATTTTAACATTAACTCTGCTTTTATTTGTCTCTTATCTCTCTCTCTATCGCTTCCCTCTCTCTATCTGCTTCCCCCTCTCTCTGATCTCTGCTTCCTTCTCTGTGAATCAGTCTGAATTACAGTCGCATCCTCCCCATCTCCATCTCTCTGATCTCTGCTTCCCCCTCTCTGTGAATCATTCTGTCTGAATTACAGCAGCATTCTCTCTATCTCCATATCTCTACTTCTCTGTCTCTTATATCTCTCTCTCTCTCTGCTCTCTCGTGGGGGACGGGCCAGATCACGGGTTTGCTGTTCACAAGCAGCAAGGGCCCAGGAACGCAGAGGGAGGGAATCGGGGGCAATTCAGAGGGATTCAGCACTGCTGAAAGGGCTGACCAGAGTCAGGGGTTATCAGAGAAAGGGGGCAATGGAGGAGGGGGGAGGGGGAATCAGACAGGGGGTCTGTTGTACAGGATGGGGGTGGGGGATGTTATAACACAGGCTGCTCAGTGTCAAGGGAATTAGTCATTTGAACGTTAATGTTTAAAATGGGCAGAGTTTCCACATCCAACTCCACCAGGAGCTGTTTACAGGGGGGTGGTGGACGGGGATGGACACGCGGAGGGGGGGGGGGGGTACTAATTAGAAAGGGGGGGATCTGTCAGTCCAGAGGCTGTTCACAGGGAGGGAGTGGGAATTTGCCAGGTTGAGAGGGGCGGGGGGGGGAAAGAGGGGAACTTAGAGGGATACGGGGCTCAGAGGGAAGGATCGGGAGATTTAGAGGGATTGTGAGGAGGGACGACAGATTTGGCTGGAGTGGGGGGGGGATTGAGGGGGATTAAAGGGGGAGAGTGGAGAGGGATGTAGGGGTAGACTCAGGGATTGTGGTCGGGAATTAGAGGGATTCAGGGGGATTTAAGGGTCTCATGGGGACTTTGGGATTTAGCGGGGCTGAGAGGGAGGGAATCGGGGGGAATTGAGGGGGATTTGGGAAGAGGGGGCTCAGAGGGGAATTTCTGGGGTTCTGAGGGATACAGGAGGGATTGGGGGGTTTACGGGGATTAAAAGACATGGTTTGGTGCTCAGACAGATTGAAGGGGTGGGATTGGAGAGGGAGCAGGATTCGGGGGCAGAGGAATGTGGCGAGGGTGGGTGCGATCTCGGGAGACATTCAGGGGGGATTCCAGAGGAATCTCAGGGGCTTAGAATCTGGGGAGGGTCTGGATGGGGTAGGGAGTCAGAGGGAGATGGCGGGGGGGGGCGAGTCGGGGTGGAGGGAAAGGGATTGAGGGCGGGGTGGATTTATAGGGATTTGGGAGGGGGGAAATTCAGAGAGGGATTTAGGGTGGGGCCTTGCATCAGGGTTAGAATTGGGGGGGGTGTCGAGCGATTCGGAGTGGGGGGGTGACTCAGAGGGATTCAGGGGTGGGGAGGACTGAGGAAGGATTGGGTGGCTTGATTTTGGCAGGGGGGGCAAAGGGAGCCTTTGGGGGGGGGCTGAGGATTTGGGGCAGGAACTTGGAGGATTCAGGGGGCTGAGAGTCAGATTGGCAGTGGGTGTCAGAGAGATTGAGCGGGGGGAGGGGGTGCTTACAGAGTCGGATTGAAGCAGATCGGGCAGAGGGCCAGGGAATCAGGTGGGGGAAAGGGGAGTTTTGGGGGGGAATTAGTGGAGATTGAGGGCAGCGGGTTGAGAAGGATTGGGAGTGGCTCAGAGGGCTTTGGCGGTGAGTTCCTGAGAGAGAGTGAGTGGGGGGGTGATTAGAGTGGGATTCGGGGGCGGGCAATTCGGGGGCGGGCAGTTCGGGGGCGGAGATTCCACATCCAACTCCACCAGGAGCTGTTTACAGGGGGATGGACGTGTGGTGGGGGGGGAGGGGGGAGGGGGGGGTACTAATTAGAAAGGGGGGGATCTGTCAGTCCAGAGGCTGTTCACAGGGAGGGAGTGGGAATTTGCCAGGTTGAGAGGGTGGGGCGGGGGGAAAGAGGGGAACTGAGAGGGATATTCAGCTGGGGGGCTTTGAAGATGGTTTGGGCAGTGGGGGGAGCGGGGTACGGGGCTCAGAGGGAAGGATCGGGAGATTTAGAGGGATTGTGAGGAGGGACGACAGAATTGGCTGGAGTGGGGGGGGGGGATTGAGAGGGATTAAAGGGGGAGAGTGGAGAGGGAGACTCAGGGATTGTGGTCGGGAATTAGAGGGATTCAGGGGGATTTAAGGGTCTCATGGGGACTTTGGGATTTAGGGGGGCGGAGAGGGAGGGAATCGGGGGGAATTGAGGGGGATTTGGGAAGGGGGGGCTTAGAGGGGGATTTCTGGGGTTCTGAGGGATACAGGAAGGATTGGGGGGCTTACGGGGATTAAAAGACATGGTTTGGTGCTCAGACAGATTGAAGGGGTGGGATTGGAGAGGGAGCAGGATTCGGGGGCAGAGGAATGTGGCGAGGGTGGGTGCGATCTCAGGAGACATTCAGGGGGGATTCTAGAGGAATCTCAGGGGCTTAGAATCTGGGGAGGGTCTGGATGGGGTAGGGAGTCAGAGAGGGAGTTAGCGGGAGGGGGGAGTCGGGGTGGAGGGAAAGGGATTGAGGGCGGGGTGGATTCATAGGGATTTGGGAGGGGGGAAATTCAGAGAGGGATTGAGGGTGGGGCCTTGCATCAGGGTTCGAATTAGGGGGGTGTCGAGCGATTCGGAGCGGGGGGGGTGACTCAGAGGGATTCTGGGGTGGGGAGGACTGAGGAAGGATTGGGTGCAGGCGTCAGGGGGGCTTGGGTTTGGCAGGGGGGCAGAGGGAGCCTTTGGGGGGGGCTGAGGAATTGGGGCAGGAACTTGGAGGATTCAGGGGGCTGAGAGTCAGATTGGCAGTGGGTGTCAGAGAGATTGAGCGGGGGGAGGGGGTGCTTACAGAGTCGGATTGAAGCAGATCGGGCAGAGGGACAGGGAATCAGGTGGGGGAAAGGGGAGTTTTGGGGGGGATTAGTGGAGATTGAGGGCGGGGGGTTGAGAAGGATTGGGAGTGGCTCAGAGGGCTTTGGCGGTGAGTTCCTGAGAGAGAGCGAGTGGGGGGGTGATTAGAGTGGGATTGGAGAAGATTGGGCAGAGAGGATCGGGGGGAGGGGCCGAGAGGATCGGGGGGAGGGGCCGAGAGGATCGGGGGGAGGGGCAGAGAGGATCGGGGGGAGGGGCAGAGAGGATCGGGGGGAGGGGCAGAGAGGATCGGGGGGAGGGGCAGAGAGGATCGGGGGGAGGGGCAGAGAGGATCGGGGGGAGGGGCAGAGAGGATCGGGGGGAGGGGCAGAGAGGATCGGGGGGAGGGGCAGAGAGGATCGGGGGGAGGGGCAGAGAGGATCGGGGGGAGGGGCAGAGAGGATCGGGGGGAGGGGCAGAGAGGATCGGGGGGAGGGGCAGAGAGGATCGGGGGGTGGGGCAGAGAGGATCGGGGGGAGGGGCAGAGAGGATCGGGGAGGGGCAGAGAGGATCGGGGGGAGGGGCAGAGAGGATCGGGGGGAGGGGCAGAGAGGATCGGGGGGAGGGGCCGAGAGGATCGGGGGGAGGGGCCGAGAGGATCGGGGGGAGGGGCAGAGAGGATCGGGGGGAGGGGCTTAGAGGATCGGGGTGAGGGGCCGGGAGGATCGGGGGAGGGGCCGAGAGGATCTGGGGGAGGGGCCGAGAGGATCGGGGGGAGGGGCCGAGAGGATCGGGGGGAGGGGCAGAGAGGATCGGGGGGAGGGGCAGAGAGGATGGGGGGAGGGGCCGAGAGGATCGGGGGGAGGGGCAGAGAGGATGGGGGGGAGGGGCCGAGACGATCGGGGGGAGGGGCCGAGAGGATCGGGGGGAGGGGCCGAGAGGATCGGGGGGAGGGGCCGAGAGGATCGGGGGGAGGGGCTTAGAGGATCGGGGGGAGGGGCCGGGAGGATCGGGGGAGGGGCCGAGAGGATCTGGGGGAGGGGCCGAGAGGATCGGGGGGAGGGGCAGAGAGGATCGGGGGGAGGGGCAGAGAGGATCGGGGGGAGGGGCAGAGAGGATGGGGGGAGGGGCCGAGAGGATCGGGGGGAGGGGCAGAGAGGATCGGGGGGAGGGGCAGAGAGGATGGGGGGAGGGGCCGAGAGGATCGGGGGGAGGGGCAGAGAGGTTTGGGTCTGTCGGTGGGGTTTGGGTCTGTCGGTGGGTGTGGGGTTCGGGTCTGTCGGTGGGGGTGGGGTTCGGGTCTGTCGGTGGGGGTGGGGTTCGGGTCTGTCGGTGGGGGTGGGGTTCGGGTCTGTCGGTGGGGGTGGGGTTCGGGTCTGTCGGTGGGGGTGGGGTTTGGGTCTGTCGGTGGGGGTGGGGTTTTGGGTCTGGGGGTGGGGTTCGGGTCTGTCGGTGGGGGTGGGGTTTGGGTCTGTCGGTGGGGGTGGGGTTTGGGTCTGTCGGTGGGGGTGGGGTTTGGGTCTGTCGGTGGGGGTGGGGTCTGTCGGTGGGGGTGGGGTTCGGGTCTGTCGGTGGGGGTGGGGTTCGGGTCTGTCGGTGGGGGTGGGGTTCGGGTCTGTCGGTGGGGGTGGGGTTTGGGTCTGTCGGTGGGGGTGGGGTTTTGGGTCTGGGGGTGGGGTTCGGGTCTGTCGGTGGGGGTGGGGTTTGGGTCTGTCGGTGGGGGTGGGGTTTGGGTCTGGGGGTGGGGTTTGGGTCTGTCGGTGGGGGTGGGGTTTGGGTCTGTCGGTGGGGGTGGGGTTTGGGTCTGTCGGTGGGGGTGGGGTTCGGGTCTGTCGGCGGGGGTGGGGGTTGGGTCTGTCGGTGGGGGTGGGGTTTTGGGTCTGTCGGTGGGGGTGGGGTCTGTCGGTGGGGGTGGGGTTCGGGTCTGTCGGCGGGGGTGGGGGTCGGGTCTGTCGGCGGGGGTGGGGGTTGGGTCTGTCGGTGGGGGTGGGGTTTTGGGTCTGTCGGTGGGGGTGGGGTTTGGGTCTGTCGGTGGGGGTGGGGTTTGGGTCTGTCGGTGGGGGTGGGGTTTGGGTCTGGGGGTGGGGTTTGGGTCAGTCGGTGGGGGTGGGGTTTGGGTCTGTCGGTGGGGGTGGGGTTTGGGTCTGTCGGTGGGGGTGGGGTTTGGGTCTGTCGGTGGGGGTGGGGTTTGGGTCTGTCGGTGGGGGTGGGGTTTGGGTCTGTCGGTGGGGGTGGGGACAGGAGTTCAGAAGCTGGGGAGGGGCCCCTATGGATAGGGCTGGGATTTGGGGGGGGGGGGAATCCTGGTGGGACTGGAGTGTCTCAGAGGAATTGGTCAGGGCGGGTCTGAGAGGGGGAAACAGCTGGGGGGGGGGGAACAGGTAGGGGGGGGGGGAAACAGCCGGGGGGGGAAACAGCCGGGGGGGGGGGGGAGAAACAGCCGGGGGGGGAGAAACAGCCGGGGGGGGGAGAAACAGCCGGGGGGGGGGGGAAACAGCCGGGGGGGGGGGAAACAGCCGGGGGGGGGGGTGAAACAGCCGGGTCCGCCTCCACCACCTTGCCTGGCAGCGCATTCCAGGCCCCCACCACCCTCTGTGTAAAATATGTCCTTCTGATATCTGTGTTAAACCTCCCCCCCCTTCACCTTGAACCTATGACCCCTCGTGAACGTCACCACCGACCTGGGGAAAAGCTTCCCACCGTTCACCCTATCTATGCCTTTCATAATTTTATACACCTCTATTAAGTTTCCCCTCATCCTCCGTCTTTCCAGGGAGAACAACCCCAGTTTACCCAATCTCTCCTCATAACTAAGCCCCTCCATACCAGGCAATATCCTGGTAAACCTCCTCTGTACTCTCTCCAAAGCCTCCACGTCCTTCTGGTAATGTGGCGACCAGAACTGGACGCAGTATTCCAAATGGTCAGAGTTTAATAATGGGAAGGATGTGGAAATGAATGTTTTCTCCCCGCACCCTAGAGAAAATAAGGCTGAGAGGAGACTTGATAGAGAGATTCAAGATCCTAAGAATTATGGACTGGTTAAAGAGTGAGAAACTCTTCCCTCTCAAGAGATGGTCAGGAACTAGAGGGCACCGATTCTTAATGATGGGGAAATGGATCAGAAGTGAAGTGAGTAAAATCACTTCACCGAGAGGCTGTTTGGAACCTGGAATAATCTTCCTGAAACCCTGTTCCAGTATTCAAAAAGATGATGGCTGATCTGTGTTCGAACTCTCTACCTCTTTACCCCTTGGACTAAGGGAAATCTATCAACCCCAGGTTTAAAATAATAACAAGTGACTGCCATTTGCAGAAGATTGTTTCAAACTAACTCCACACCACATCTGGCAATGATTTTATTGCTACATTTCTAAAATCCTAAACTGAGGCTCACACCCAAATGTCCCCAAGTCCTGGAGTCCCCAAGCAGCAGAAAAACCTGTTCTTTATCAGCCTCTCCCTTTACCTCATTATTTTAAATGTTTGATTAAATCAGGCTCTCATTTAAATTCCAGCGGTTAAGAATAATGTTTAAACTGCACTGTTTTTCAAATGTTCCCCACACAAATAGTATAATGGCCTAAATACAGAGTAAAATTCCCTCTGCTCTGTCTAAGAAATGTTTCATCACAGATTTTTATTAGTTTAGGAAAAACAGGAATCAAATTGCTCAGCATCCCAGTGTGGCCTCCTGTTTATTTCAATCAGCCCTTCACATTCAAACATGAAGTTGAAGCTTCGAATACTGTCTGTGGCAGCGTTTGTGGATTCAGTCCTTCTCTCGCTTTTTCACTTGGCTGAAGAATTTTAATTATCGACATTGTTTAATCATTCATATCTCTCAGCACTTGGAACTGTGAGCCTGGACTGCGCTGCCAAGTAGGGTGGTGGAGGCAGGCACGCTGACATCGTTTAAGACTTACCTGGATAGTCACATGAGCAGCCTGGGAATGGAGGGATACAAACGATTGGTCTAGTTGGACCAAGGAGCGGCACAGGCTTGGAGGGCCGAAGGGCCTGTTTCCTGTGCTGTACTGTTCTTTGTTCTTTGTTCTTTGGTGAATCTTCAAGGCAGACAATCTCATGAAACTAACAAACTGTATCTTTATTCATCCATCATTTCCAGTCTCTGAATGGATCACACACATTTCCAGAATGCGAGAAGCTCTCAATGGAAACTGCTTCCAATTATTCCCCAATACAATTGTTCACACTTTACTGTGAACTACATTCCACTGACATTCCCAAAGCAGCTACAGAAAAGTGACTGGTTATTTTAAACACTGAACCTGAACTATATTAACTTACGATTCACTCACATTGTATAGAAATGGTGACCCTGTTTTGATGAGAGTGATCAGATTAACATTGAACCATGAAAGCAGCCTCCGTACTGAGATTAACCACATTTGCAGCAATTCCAGAGTATCAGAGACATTGCTCTGTGTATTGTGTGAGTCCAGCTGTGAAATATCGGAACATTTTGAGCTTCCACTTTTCATCATTTATTAAAGTACATTGTTCCATCCCTTTTCAATCTAAATTGTGTCAGTTTACATTTCCCTGAACTCAAACCTCTCCATCAGTTTTGTCCATTTACAAAATATGAGTAACTTTGCAATTTGATGTTTCCAGCGATGCTGCTGTCGATGCTGGATCATTGTTTGTGTCATTGGCCAGGATGTTTCGCATTCTGTCACATTACAAAAAATATGTCAAAACTGCAGATATCTTTCTGTGTGTGTGTGTGTGAGTGCGGGGCGGGGGGGGGGGGGGGGGGGAGGGGAGGGGGGGCGGTGGGGTGGGGGGGTGGTGATAGCATGCATCTGTGTCAATATATTAAAATCTCAAATATGTGTAGCTGTCGGCCATTCAACCCATCGAGCCTGCTCCACCACTCAGACAGACACACACACACAGAGACATAAACACACACAGACAGACACTCACATACACTGAGACACTCAGACACACACTCAGACACACATTCACAGACAGACACACTCTCAGAGACGCAAACGCACGTAGACACACACACAACAGAGACACACACACACACAGTCAGACACACATTCACAGACACACATTCACAGACACACAGACACAGGCACACATTCACAGGCACACAATCATAGACACATATTCACAGATGCACACTCACGGACACACAGACACTCATTCGCAGAGACACCCAAATTCATAAACACACACACACTCACAGTGACACAGTGGATTTCAGTAAGGCATTTGACAAAGTCCCACATGGCAGGTTGGTTAAGAAGGTTAAGGCTCATGGGATACAAGGAGAAGTGGCTCGATGGGTGGAGAACTGGCTTGGCCATAGGAGACAGAGGGTAGTGGTCGAAGGGTCTTTTTCCGGCTGGAGGTCTGTGACCAGTGGTGTTCCGCAGGGCTCTGTACTAGGACCTCTGCTATTTGTGATATACATAAATGATTTGGAAGAAGGTGTAACTGGTGTAATCAGCAAGTTTGCGGATGACACGAAGATGGCTGGAATTGCGGATAGCGAAGAGCATTGTCGGGCAATACAGCAGGATATAGATAGGCTGGAAAATTGGGCGGAGAGGTGGCAGATGGAATTTAATCCGGATAAATGCGAAGTGATGCATTTTGGAAGAAATAATGTAGGGAGGAGTTATACAATAAATGGCAGAGTCATCAGGAGTATAGAAACACAGAGGGACCTAGGTGTGCAAGTCTACAAATCCTTGAAGGTGGCAACACAGGTGGAGAAGGTGGTGAAGAAGGCATATGGTATGCTTGCCTTTATAGGACGGGGTATAGAGTATAAAAGCTGGAGTCTGATGATGCAGCTGTATAGAACGCTGGTTAGGCCACATTTGGAGTACTGCGTCCAGTTCTGGTCGCCGCACTACCAGAAGGACGTGGAGGCGTTGGAGAGAGTGCAGAGAAGGTTTACCAGGATGTTGCCTGGTATAGTCACATGAGCAACCTGGGAATGGAGGGATACAAACGATTGGTCTAGTTGGACCAAGGACCGGCACAGGCTTGGAGGGCCGAAGGGCCTGTTTCCTGTGCTGTACTGTTCTTTGTTCTTTGTTCTTTGACATACATTCACTCACCCACAGACACACATTCACACACACGTGCACACAGAAAGACACACACAAATACAGACACACAGAAACACGTTGAAATACACACACACACACACACATGCACACATGCACACACTTGGAAACTCTCTCACACAGACACACAGAAGTACAGAAACATAAGCGCACCGACGCTCACACACACTCATTCCTTTTTTGTACTCCTCAATGCTCCAACTAAAAAGTACTGGGATCTGAACTTGATCTGGGTTTGGCACGGTCGCACAGTGGTTATCACTGCTGCCTCACAGCACCAGGAAGACGGATTCGATTCCAGGCTTGGGTCACTGTCTGTGTGAAATCTGCACGTTCTCCCCGTGTCTGCGTGGGTTTCCTCCGGGTGCTCCGCTTTCTTCTCACACTCCTAAGATCAGCAGGTTAGGTGGATTGGCCTTAGTAAACTGCCCATCAGTGTCCCCGAACAGGCGGCGGGTGACTCGGGGATTTTCACAGTAACTTCACTGCAGTGCGAATGTCAGCCTACTTGTGACTAATTAATAAACTTTACTTGAAATGCTGGAACTGATCATGGAGGAATGAGTGGGGCCCAATAGACACTGAGAAGTTAACTTGTGTGTGAATCATAGAATGGGGACAGCACAGGAGGCCATTCAGCCCGTCAAGCCTGGATCGACACACTGCAAGAGCAGTTTCACTCTTCCCAATCCTCCACCCTCTCCCCGTAACCCTGTCAATATTTTCCCTTCAGCTTCCCATTCAATTTCCTCTTGATGGAATCTTCCTCCATCTCTGGCTCAGGCAGAACATTCCAGATACCAGCAGTCACGACATTAAAAACAATTTTTCATCACAAAATCACACAGATTCACTCAGTGCAGGGGAGACCCTTCAGCCCATCGAGTCTGAACCGATATGTGAGAACTACCTAACATACCGACCTAACCCCGTTTAGCAGCACTTGGCCCATAGCCCTGAATGTGATGATGTGCCAAGTGCTCATCCAGCTACCTTTTAAAGGATGTGGGACAACCCGTCTCTCCCACCGTCCCAGGCAGCGCATTCCAGACCGTCAACACCCTCTGGGTAAAATGTTGATCCTCACATTCCCCCGAAACCTCCTGCCCCTCACCTTGAACCCATGTCCCTTTGTGATGCCCTTCAGCTCAGGGCAGCAGCAGCTCCTTATCCACTCTGTCCATCTCTCTCTCATCATCTTGTCCACCTCCATCTGGTCGCCCCTCAGTCTTCTCTGCTCCAACAAAAACAACCCAAGCCTAACGAGCCTCTGGTTAGACGACACAAAGATAAGTGGAAAAGTGAATCGTGTGGAGGGCGTAGAAGGTCTGCAGAGAGATTTGGACAGGCTGAGTGAGTGGGCGAGGATCTGGCAGATGGAGTATAACGTTGACAAATGCGAGGTTATACACTTTGGAGGAAATAATAGCAAATCGGATTATTATCTAAATGGAAAAAAATTACAACATGCTGCTGTGCAAAGGGACCTGGGGGTCCTTGTGCATGAGACGCAAAAACCCAGTCTGCAGGTGCAACAGGTGATCAAGAAGGCAAATGGGATGTTGGCCTATATCGCAAGAGGGATAGAATATAAAAGCAGAGATGTCTTGCTGCATCTGTACAGGGCATTGGTGAGGCCGCAGCTGGAATACTGTGTGCAGTTTTGGTCCCCTTATTTGCGGAAGGATATATTGGCCTTGGAGGGAGTGCAGAGAAGGTTCACCAGGTTGATACCAGAGATGAGGGGTGTTGATTATCAGGAGAGACTGAGCAGATTGGGTTTGTACTCCTTGGAATTTAGAAGGCTGAGGGGGGATCTAATAGAGACCTATAAGATAATGAAGGGGCTGGATAGGGTCGAGGTGGAGAGATTCTTTCCACTTAGAAAGGAAGCTAGAACTAGAGGGCACAGCCTCAAAATAAAGGGGGGTCAGTTTCGGACAGAGTTGAGGAGGAACTTCTTCTCTCAGAGGGTGGTGAATCTCTGGAATTCTCTGCCCACTGAAGTGGTGGAGGCTACCTCGTTGAATATGTTTAAATCACGGATAGATGGATTCCTGATCGGTAAGGGAATTAGGGGTTATGGGGATCAGGAGGGTAAGTGGAACTGATCCACATCAGATCAGCCATGATCTTATTGAATGGCGGGGCAGGCTCGAGGGGCTAGATGTACTACTCCTGCTCCTATTTCTTATGTTCTTATCTCAGTCCTAAATGTCCTGCCCCCTTACTCTGCGACTATGCCATGGTTCTAGACACCACACCCCCCCACACCCCCCCCCCCCACCGCCCCCAGCCGGGGGAAACATCCTTCCTGTATCTACTCAGCTCATGTTTGGGGGTTGGGGAGAGTTATAGAACAAAGAGATCGAGGGGTACATGTTCATAGCTTCTTGACAGTGGAGTCACAGGTGGACAGAGTGGTGAAGAAGGCATTCAGCATGCTTGGTTTCATTGGTCAGAACATTGAATACAGGAGTTGGGACGTCTTGTTGAAGTTGTACAAGACATTGTTAAGGCCACGCTTGGAATACTGTGTACAGTTCTGGTCACCCTATTTTAGAATGGATATTATTAAACTAGAAAGAGTGCAAAAACGATTTACTTGGATGCTACCAGGACTTGATGGTTTGGGTTTTAAGGAGAGGTTGCACAGACTGGGACTTTTTTCCCTGTAGCGTAGAAGACTGAGGGGAGATTTTATAGAGGTCTGTAAAATAATGAGGGGCATAGATCAGCGAGATAGTCAATATCTTCTCCCAAAGGTAGGGGAGTCTAAAACTAGAGGGCATAGGTTTAAGGTGAGAGGGGAGAGATACAAAAGGGTCCAGAGGGCAATTCTTTTCACACAGAGGGTGGTGAGTGTCTGGAATGAGCTGCCAGGGGCAGTAGCAGGGGCGGGTACAACTTTATGTTTTAAAAAGCATTTAGACAGTTACATGGATAAGATTGGTATAGAGGGATATGGGCGAAACACAGGCAATTGTGATTAGCTTAATGGTAAAAACTGGGCGGCATGGACAAGTTGGGCCAAAGCGCGTTTCCATGCTGTAAACCTCTATGACTCGACCCTGCTGAGCCCTGTAAGAATTGTCCAAGTTTGAATGAGGTTACCTCTCATGCTTCTCAAGTGCATAAAGTAAAAGTCCATTTTCTTTCCTCAGAGGACAATCCCTCCATCCCAGGAATTAATGCAGTGAAATGTCATTGAAGTCCCTCTCGGACAAGAATGTCTTTCCTGAGGTAAGAGGATAAAACTGTACACAACACTCCGTGTGTGGTTTCACCACTAATTCAGCCTCTCCCACATCCCCTTGAAGAGTCTACATCCTCCTCACAACTCACACTTCCACCTGCTTTCATGTCATCTGCAAGCTCGGAAATATTACATTTGATCCCAAACGTCCAAATCAATGATATGGATTGTGAATAGCTGGGCTCCCGCGGACTGATCCTTGTGATAAGCCGCTGGTCACAGCCTGGCACCCTGAAAATGACCCATTTGTACCTAAGCTCTGTTTTCTGTCCGTTAACCATTTCTCAATTCATGCCAGTATTATCAGGGTAAATACGTTGCATCACGGGGATAGGGCCTGGGTGGGAATGTTGTCAGCGCAGGCTCGATGGGCTGTATGGCCTCCTTCTGCACTGTAGGGATTCCATGATTCTAATATGTACATACGTCAGTGAAGGTGGCAGGGCACTTTGAGAGAGCAGTAAATGAAGTATATGGTATCCCAGCTTTTATTAATGGAGGGATTGAGGACAAGAGTAAGGAGTTCATATTTACCTTGTATAAGACACTTGTTAGGCCTCATCTGGAGACTGCGCCCAGTTCTGGGCACCATACTTGAGGAGGGATGTGAAGACATTGGAGAGAGTGCAGAGGAGATTCACAAGAATGATTCCATGGAATAAGATCCGAAGCTACGAGGGTAGATTGGAGAGGTTGGACTGTTTTCCTTGGAGGAAAGAAGGCTGAGGTGAGACTTGAGAGAGAGTTTCAAGATCCTAAGGGTATCCACAGGTTAAAGATTGAGAAACTCTTCCCTCTCAAGAGATGGTCATGAACTAGAGGGCACAGATTCTAAATGATGGGGAAATGGATCAGAAGTGAAGTGAGAAAAAGCACTTCATCAAGAGGGTGTTTGGAATCTGGAACAATCTTCCTGAAAGCCTGTTCCAATATTCAATAAGATCCTGGCTGATCTGTGATCTAACTCTCTGTCTCTTAACCCCTTGGACGAAGGAAAATCTATCAACCCCAGGTTTAAAATAATAACAAGTGACTGAGCATCAATAGCCATTTGCAGAAGATTGTTTCAAACTAACTCCACACCACATCTAGCAATGTTTCCATTTCTACAATTCTAAAATTCTAAACTGAGGCTAACATTCAAATATTCCCAAATCCTGGAGTTCCCAGCCAGCAGAAAAACTTGTTCTTTATCAGCCTCTCCCTTTCCCTCATTATTTTCAATGTTTGATGAAATCAGCCCCCAACTTAAATTCCAGCGGTTAAGAATAATGTTTAATCTGCACTGTTCATCAAATGTTCCCAACACAAATACTGTAATGGGCGAAATACAGAGTAAAATTCCCTCTGCTCTGTCCAAGGAATGTTTCATCACAGATTTTTATTTTGAAGTTTAGGAAAAACAGGAATCAAATTGCTCAGCATCCCAGTGTGGCCTCCTGTTTATTTCAATCAGCCCTTCACATTCAAACATGGAGTTGAAGCTTCGAATACTGTCTGTGGCAGCGTTTGTGGATTCAGTTGTTCTCCTGCTTTTTCACTTGCCTGAAGGATTTGAATTATAGACATTGTTTAATCATTCCTTTCTCTCAGCACATGGAACTTGTGAATCTTCAAGGCAGACAATCTCATGTAATTAACAACAAACTGCATCTTTATTCATCCGTCCATTTCCAATCTCTGAATGGATCACACACATTTCCAGAATGCAGGAAGCTCTCAATGGAAACTGCTTCCAATTATTCCCCAATACAATTGTTCACATTTTACTGTGAACTACATTCCACTGACATTCCCAAAGCAGCCACAGAAAAGTGACTGGTTATTTTAAACACTGAACCTGAACTATTTGAACTGATGATTCACTCACATTGTACAGAAATGTTGACCCTGTTTTGATGAGAGTGATCAGATTAACATTGTAACATGAAGACAGCCTCCGTACTGAGATTAACCACATTTACAACAATTCTGCAATATCAGATCCATTGCTGTGTGTATTGTGTGAATTCAGCTGTGAAATATCTGGACATTTGGAGCTTCCACTGTTTCTGTCATTTCATCATTTATTAAAGTACGTTGTTCTATCCCTTTTAAATCTAAGTTGTGTCAGTTTACATTTCCCTGCACTGAAACCTCTCCACCAGTATGTCCATGTACAAAATATGAATAACTCTTTGCAATGTAATGTTTCCAGCTATGCTGCTTACAATGCTATCTAATGTTTTGTGTCATCGGCAAACCAGGATGTGTAGCATTCAGTCACATTAAATGGTCAATAAATATGTCAATACTGTGTATATCTTTCTGTGTGTGTGTGTCTGTGTGTGTGTGTGTGTGTCTGTCTGTGTGTGTCTGCCTGTGTGTGTGTGTCTGTGTGTGTGTGTCTGTGTGTCTGTGTGTGTGTGTCTGTGTCAGCATGCATGTGTGTCAATGTATTTGAATCTCAAATACGTGCAGTTGGAGGCCATTTGACCCATCGAGCCTGCTCCCCCACTCAAACAGATCATGACAAACACACACACACAAACACACACACTCATAGACACACACACACAGACGCACTCACAGAGATACAGACACACACACTCATAGACACACACACAGACAAAGAGAGAGACACACAGACACTCAGACACACACGCAGAGAGACTGAAACACACACTCACAGACACACATGCACAAAGACACAGAGAGAGACACACACACAGACACACACTCACTCACAGACACACACAGAGAAACACAATCACACATACAGAAACACACATTGAAATAGACACTTGCACACACGTAGAAACTGTCTCTCTCTCTCACACTCACACACACACACACAGAAATACAAAACCATAAGCGCACCGACACTCTCATTCCTATTTCTGTTTTACTCCTCAATGCCCCAACTAAAAAGTACTGGGATCTGAACTTGAAATGCTGGAACTGATCATGGGGGAACGAGTGGGGCCGAATAGACACTGAGAAGTTAACTTCTGTGTGAATCATAGAATGGTGACAGCACAGGAGGCCATTCAGCCCGTCAAGCCTGGATCGACACACTGCAAGAGCAGTTTCACTATTCCCAATCCTCCACCCTCTCCCCGTAACCCTGTCAATATTTTCCCTTCAGCTTCCCATTCAATTTCCTCTTGATGGAATCTTCTCCCACCTCTGACTCAGGCAGAACATGATGTGGAGATGCCGGCGTTGGACTGGGGTAAACACAGTAAGAAGTTTAACAACACCAGCTTAAAGTCCAACAGCTTTATTTGGGAGCAAAAGCCACACAAGCTTTCGGAGCTTCAAGCCCCTTCTTCAGGTGAGTGGGAATTCTGTTCACAAACAGGGCATATAAAGACAGGGCAAACAGGGCATATAAAGAGGTTTGAAGACTGAGTGAATCTCTTCCCACACACACAGCAAGTGAACGGCCTCTCTCCAATGTGGATTCGCCCATGTTTCAGCAGATGGGATGAGGTAATGAATCCCTTCCCACACTGGGAGCAGGTGAATGGCCTCTCCTCAGTGTGGGTCCTCTGGTGTATATGTAAGCTGTTTGACTGAGTGAATCCCTTCCCACACTGGGAGCAGGTGAATGGCCTCTCCCCACTGTGACTGCCCCGATGAATCTCCAGCTGGGGTGGGTAATCGAATCCCTTCCCACAGTCCCCACATTTCCACAGCTTCTCCCTGTTGTGACTGCAATTATGTTCTGAAAGGCTGGATGATTGGCTGAAGTCTTGTCCACACACAGACCACGTGTACAGGTTCTCTCCCCTAAAAACGGTGCTTTTTCCTTCCATGTTCAAAACACAATGATATTCAGGTTACAATAAATTGGCTAACTCCAGCAGGTTTCGATATCATTTTTGGTTTCAGTTTCCCAACTGCAAATCCTCCTCTTCTAAAACCCTGGGAAATTGAGTTCGAACAGAAAAAAGGAAATGAGAGAGAACCCACAGAAACACAAAGGCAGATTGTGAAATTGAGCTGAATGAATCTGATCATTGGTGTGGCCGGCGCGAGGAAAAAGTGACCATGAAAACTACTGGATTGTCACAATAATCTGACAGGTTCGGTAATGTCCTTCAGGAAACAGAACCTGCCACCGGCCTGCGCCTTCACAAGACTCTGGACACAATGGGTAAAGAGAGATAGAGAGTGAGAGATGGATTCATATCTATACATGATGAGAGAGAGAGAGAGATTGCCCCAATACAAACATCACTCCCCAACCTCTCTATCCCCCTCCCCAGCAACTATCTGAAGCTAAATTAATGTCACAACATTACTGCCATCTTTTACCCAAAACGTAGCTTCAGACCGTGTCCCTCTATATTTAACCAGCCCGTCTCTGACATCTCCTCCAGTCACACAACCCTGTGAGATGTCTGCACCGCTCTAATTGTGGCATCATGAGCGTTCCACATGCAACATGACTTGCAGCGATAAACTCTCATCTCCAACATTTCAATTGAAATTTCAAAGCTCAATGGCTTTGAAGCCGAATGGTCCAGATTGCCATGGCCTTCAATGTGAACAGGTTGTTAGTGATGTCACTACAGAGGTTGCCTAGGAAACAATGACTGAACACAGGGGGTGAATGTGAGAAGCTGAAGTTTCCACTTGAAGACATTCCCAGTGTCTCTGAGCAGCTGAACTGGGGAAGCCTTTGGGCAGAGACTGTGCTGCTGCTATTGCCCTTCCCGGCCACCAGGCGTCTCTGTAACGCTCCCGGGGGCTGCCTGTGCGCATGTGCGGGACGGGAATGCTCCCAGAGGTCAGCGCGCGGGACGCCGCCGCATTGATGCCGTCTCCCCTGGCAACCGCAAGATGGTCGCCGCCGCCGCCTCCCTTGGCAAGGGAATATGGCTGCTGACGGTCTCCCTTGGCAACGCAAAATGGCCGCCGGCGGGGGGGGTGCCATTGCGGCGCGTGCGCAGTGAGGTCTGTCTGCAGCCATTGTCCAGGTTGCCCCCAGTGGATGGGGTTGGGATTGTGCAGCAGATGGAGCAACAATCCCAGTTTCAATAGGGGGACAGAAGCTGCAATGCTGCCCCCTGTTGGTCACTTCTCCCAGTCTCAGCATTGCAGAGTGTTTCAACAAGAGTGCATTGTCACAGCAGCACCTTCACCTTCAGTTTCACTTTATTTATTAGTCTCAGAAGTAGGCTTACATTAACACTGCAATGAAGTTACTGTGAGAATCCCCTAGTCGCCACACTCCGGCGCCTGTTCGGGTTACACTGAGGGAGAATTTAGCACGGCCAATGCACCCTAACCAGCACATCTTTCAGACTGTGGGAGGAAACCGGAGCACCCGGAGGAAACCCACACAGACACGGGGAGGGGACAGCCCGGGGGAAAGCTCCATTCCAACTGTCCCTGGAGTGTCAGATTAACCTGGGTCACTCACGCACCCCCGGCTAAGACTCACCTCCCTCAGACAGTGAGACCCTCCTGTATCACTCACCTTACTGTAGTCAGATACCCTCAGACTCAGCACTGGGCCCTGGGCGTGTTCTTTAAATGCTGCGACCTATCATGGAGGACAGAGTTGGGAGGATTTTGATTGGATTTGATTTATTATTGTCGCGTGTATTGGGATACAGTGAAAAGTATTGTTTCTTGTATGCTGTACAGACAAAACATACCGTTCATAGAGTACATCGGGGAGAAGTCAAAGAGAGGGTGCAGAATGTAGTGTTGCAGCCATAGGTAGGGTGTAGAGAAAGATAAATCTAATATATAGCAGGTCCATTCAAAAGTCTGAGGGCAGCAGGAAAGTTCTTGAGTCGGTTGGTACTGTTGTCGGTCAAAAAACCTCTGACACTATTCGTGGTTCAAAATGCAGAGTTTATTTTCACAATTGTGGGAGAAGTGAGGTTCCTAACAGTGGACCCCCAGCCTTCTCCTCGAACACAAGTAAGAACAGAGTTTATATATGTCCCTGTTCCCGGCGTCATTACATTGCAATTTTCTGAGATGGCTGTCATTATTCATGGTGAGATTCTTGTTGTTTTAGCAGTATCTTCCTCTGCGCAGTTTGTCCGATCTCCAAGGCCACGATTGTTCGTCATTTATATCTATGAAACAACATCACAGGTTTTGCACAAACAAGTTAACTAATCTACATACAGGTTTGAATAATACTTTATATCAGGATAAGATGAATAACGTATGATGAATATATATATATGAATCTATGGTGATTCAAAGACAGAAGGCATACATGTCAACTCCATCGTGTTAAACAAAGGTACATAAAAATGGAGGTTGTTTAGCTTATTTCGAGCTGGGTCAATCGCATTTCTTGATAACAAATGGGACAGAGAAATAGCTGTTTCTTTTATCTGGCACAGACATGAAAAACACCGAACTCTGCCAAAAACATGGACGCTGCCGTGTTCTAAACAAAATCACAGAGTTCGGGTCTTAAATGCTTAAGTGTGACAAGGGTCATTAACCCATTCCCGACTGCACTCCCCCCTTCTGGTCGGATGCCAGGTCCAAACATGGCATTTATGACCAACTCAGAACCACAAGTTATCGGGGGATGGGCTCAGCCCCTTAGTCGGGAGGTCTGTCCCCTCCCCCTGTACACTGGCGACCGTCATAATTCATGCTGTTACTGTTTTGCAACAGGCGTTCAATAATGCCACACAAACACAGCAAGTAATTACGATTACAATTAATACAATCAATCCATGCATCAGGCATGGACCCCACGACCCGAACCATTGCCCCAGCCAGCCCGGCGGGTTATAATCATGATATTGGTGTCCTTCCTCCTGTATTGCTTTTGCTACTTCTTTAATATGATCTACTAAGCGAGTTATATTCTCCGAGGCTTCGGGAATATATGTACAGCATTCGGAGCCAACTATGGCACACGTTCCTCCGTGGGAGGCTAGGACATAATCAAGTGCTAATTGGTTTTGTAATGCTACAGTCCGAATAGCTACGACCTCTGCTGATATTTCAGAGACGGCTGTGCTCACCTCTTCAAACCCATTTTTAGTCTCATTTGCAATTTTCTCTAGGGTTGAGGCCATCTGTATAAGCTCCTCTGCTGCCTTTGCCGTCCCACAAAATGGGTAGGCTATCATGAAGAATCGGTCTGTCTCACTAATGGCTCGCTTAGCCCTAAGCAGGTGTATCTCGGGGTGGTCCCGTAATTCAGTGTAATGGTGAAGATAAGGCACCACATATGCCAAATAACACGATCCTGTCCAATTCCAGGGAAGCCACGGATAGGCATTGTTTCCACAGACAAAATAAGTACCATTATATGCAGTCATCGTGCTTATATAACTGGAGGAGAGGCTAATCGGGACGGTGGCTATGGGGCACTGGATTGTGACCTGTATCATGGCCTCAGCATCATCAGTGATATCAATCTGCTGTATACAGTAGCTACGGCCAACAGGTATGGCTCCATTTCTTGTCGGGCAGATAACTCCCCTTTGTTGATTTTCCACAATGAAGTAGGGTGGGGAATCTGATCTGTCGTATCTGGGCTGGTAATTCTTCTTGCAGGCCGATAAAGTGCACCCTCCGCCCCCTAGCCTTGAAACAACACCACTGTTGCTGATACCCTGCATAGTGGTACCCGATGGGGTTTTAAATGTCAGTTTCTTTGTCCCTTTCTGAGTTCCATTTTGATTTAAAACCCATTCAATTACTTCTGGAGCTGATAAAGGGATAGGAAATAAGGGAATTCCTCCCTTCCCTCCGTGCGTGGGAATGTGTGAACAGACCCAACACTTGCTCAGGTTCGATTGTGATGCATACAGATAAGACATATACACAAAGGTGTTCATACAATAGACAGAGTCATCATTACAGAGATGATCATTGTGCTTCATTCCTAACTCCTCATAATTCAATTTATATTCTCCCGCTATGGCTAACAGGGCCAGGGTCGTGAGTATCAGCATGAGAAGCATCTTATCACTTACTAATATCTCGCGCGACCGTTATACAATGGTCCAAAGGCTATATCGCCCACGCGCAACACCGCGGATCCGCGAACCCGTTCAGCTTCTTTGGAGGTCACTCGTTGTTTGCTTATATCTGTAAGTGGAGTATATCATACATTTATTCTGAAGAAATAAACAGACCCTTCAATTGGCTTGGGGCGAATCACACAACACTTTGCACTGGCTGCAGCCGGACATTTTATCAAAAGACATCGCTTTTCTCATTTAGATCACATACCATACAACAGTACGTGATCTCAGACTTTGTATCTTTTTCCTGACGGAAGAAGGTGGAAGAGAGAATGTGTGCATGAGGTCCTTAATTATGCTGGCTGCTTTTCTAAGGCCGCGGGAAGTGGAGACAGAGTCAATGAATGGGAGGCTCGTCTGCGTGATGGACGGGGCTACATTCACGACCTTTTGTAATTTCTTGCAGTCTTGGACAGAGCAGAAACCATACCAAGCCGTGACACAGAAAGGATGCTTTCTATGGTGCATCTGTAGAAGTTGGTGAGAGTCGTAGCTGACATGCCAAATTTCCTCAGCCTCCTGAGAAAGTAGACGTGTTGGTGGGCTTTCTCAATTATAGTGTCGGCATGGGGGGACCAGGACAGGTTGTTGGTGATCTGGACACCTAGAAACTTGAAGTTGAGACCCAAATGACAAGTTGTCATAGTGTCATAGCTGTTTACAGCATGGAAACAGGCCCTTTGGCCCAACTTGTCATGCTGCCCTTTTTCTTTTAACCCCTAAGCGAGTCCCAATTCCCCACATTTGGCCCATATCCCTCTACATCGATCTTACCCTGTAACTGTCTAAACGTTTTTTAAAAGATAAAATTGTGTCCGTCTCTACTACTACCTCTGGCAGCTTGTTCTAGACGCTCATCACTCTCTGTGTGAAAAGATTGCCCCTCTGGACACTTTTGTATCTCTCCCCTCTCAGCTTAAACCCATGCCCTCTAGTTTTAGACTCCCCTTTGGGAAAAGATATTGACTATCTATTGTGTGTCAACCATGGAATAGCCACAGAATGAAGGAGGCCATTCAGCCCATTCAGCTGGTGTCGACTCTCTGCTCGAGCAATCGAGCCAGTCCCACTGCTCCACCTTGTCCCTGGAGCCCTGCAAATCTTTTCCCATCAGCTTCCCATCCCATTTCCTCCGGAAAGACAGCGAGGAGCAGAGAGGAAAGAGGGACTTGGGGAATGGAAGGTATCATCTGATGTTCTTGTTGACAGATGCTCTGTGGCGGATAAAGCTGGCAGCTTCCTCCAGAAAGCAGCACAGAGTGAATGGAAGGGGCAGAATGTGAGTGAGATGAGACACGAGAGAGAGAGAGAGAGAGGGGTGAAAGCTTTCTGTTTGTCAGCAAAAAGCACAATGGTGGCCCTGTGTCCTTCAGGGAGTGGCCCAGGCCTCGCTCAAAGCCTGCCCTGTCCTCACACTCACTGGGAGACGGCCATTTCGAACACGTTGTCCATGTTTCTGAGCTGACACTGAGACAAACACAACAACAGCAGCCACTGTCCGGACAATTCCTCATGGAGAATGAAATGTCCAAAGCCACTTCAAAGGAAGACTGCGCGGCAGGATTTTTCCCCGAGCTGTGGAGGGAGAGATTTGGATGGATGACCAGAAGCTGGGTCAGTGAGGTTGTGTTTTAGCAATGGAGGTCGAGAGAACAGAAAAGGCCCTTCGGCCCATTGCATCTGTGCCGGTCAAAGACAAATCACCCAACTTGGCTCACGGCCTGGTAAGCCTTGGCATTGCAAATGCATAGCTAAGCACTTCTTAAACGTTCTGAGGGTCTCTGCCTCCACCACCCTTTCAGGCAGACAGTTCCAGACTCCCACCACCCTCTGGGTGAAAAAGGTTTTCCTCACATCCCCTGTAAACCTCCTGCCCCTTACCCTAAATCTATACCCCCTGGTCATTGATCCCACCACCAAGGGGAAAGCTTTCTCCCCTCTACTCTATCGATGTCCCTCATAATCTTATCCACCTCCATCATGTTCCCCCTCAGCCTCCTCTGCTCCACGGAAAACAACCCCAGGGTGGATTCTTATCACCGTTCAGGCCGGCAGGATTTTCCCATCCCACTGCAGTGAAAGGAGATTTGGCTGGTCACCAGATTCTCCGACCTCGCTGAGCGGGAGTGTGGCGTGAACAGGTGGTAAGATCACACCCTCAGTCTATAAAATCTCTCTTCAGTTCGAGTGGTGGCACGGTGGCACAGTGGTTAGCACTGCCGCCTCACAGCGCCAGGGACCCGGGTTCAATTCCGGGCTCGGGTTACTGTCTGTGTGGAGTTTGCACATTCTCCCCGTGTCTGCGTGGGTTTCCTCCGGGTGCATTGTCCATGCAAAATTGCCCTGAGGGTCCCACGATGTATAGGTTAGGGGGATTAGCGGGAACATACGTGGGGTTACGGGGTAAGCCTGGGTAAGAGTCCGTGCAGATTTGATGGGTCGAATGGCCTCATTCTGGACTGTAGGGGTTCTATGATTCTATGAACTAAAACTCTCCAGGCCAGGCAACGTCCTGGTGAATCTCCTCTGCACCTTTTCCAGTGCTATCACATCCCTCCTATCCTGTGCATTCCACAACTGCACAATGTTTCGATGAGGGGCGGCACAGTGGTTAGCACTGCTGCCTCACAGCGCCAGGGACCCGGGTTTGATTCCTGGCTTGGGTCACTGTCAGTGTGGAGTTTGTACATTCTCCCCGTGTCTGCGTGGGTTTCAACCGGGTGCTGCGGTTTCCTCCCACAGTTCGAAAGACGCGCTGGTTAGGTGTATCAGCCATGCTAAATTCTCCCTAAGTTGCCCAAACAGGCGCCAGAGCATGGCGACTACGGATTTTCCACAGTAACTTCATTGCAGTGTTAATGTAACCCTACTTGTGACACTAATAAACAAACTTTTAAACCTGATACTCGATTCCCCCATGTTGGCCTTGTTCTGTGATAATTAATGCGGATGTTTAGATTATTCAATAGTTCTTTAAGGACAGCAGACACAGGGGAAAAAACATGTGGCTCTTTACACAACAGATATATTTCAAGGGGATACTGCAGCCACCTGTATCTGAGTGGCAGTAATCTTCCCTCAGAATCAGACAGATTGTGGCTTCAGCTCAGAGCCTCAAATACTAGGCCCTTAGCATCGATCAGAGACTCCGAACACAGCATGATGGGAGAGGGGACAAAGGAAAGTGGTGTTGAATTTGTGAGCCTTGCTTTGTGGAAAGCTTTAGTGTTTGGTCAGAATGTTAATTTTTGAGTGGACCTACCATACATTAAGCTGATCTTTCTCTATACCCTATCGGTAACTGCAACACTGTATTCTGCACGCTCTCCTCTCCTTCTCCCGACTGAACTCTATGAAAGGTATGTTTTGTCTGTGTAGCGTGCAAGAAACAATACTTTTCTCCGTGGCGGCACGGTAGCACAGTGGTTAGCACTGCTGCTTCACAGCTCCAGGGTCCTGGGTTCGATTCCCGGCTGGGTCACTGTCTGTGTGGAGTTTGCACATTCTCCTCGTGTCTGCGTGGGTTTCCTCCGGGTGCTCCGGTTTCCTCCCACAGTCCAAAGATGTGCGGGTTAGGTTGATTGGCCATGCTAAAATTGCCCCTTAGTGTGCGTAGGTTAGAGGGATTAGTGGGTAATATATGTAGGGATATGGGAGTGGGGCCTGGGTGGGATTGTGGTCGGTGCAGACTTGATGGGCCGAATGGCCTGTTTCTGCACTGTAGGGTTTCTATGGTTTCTATGGTGTCCCAATACATGGGATAGGGCGACATGGTGGACAGTGTTTAGCACTGCTGCCTCACAGCACCAGGATTCAATTCTCGGTTGGGAGTTGAGTTTGCACATTCTCCCTGTGTCTGCATGGGTTTCCTGCGGGTGCCCCGGTTTCCTTCCACAGTCCAAAGATGTGCAGATTAGGTGGAATCTGAGACGCTCCAGAAGCAGGGTAAAGATTTGAAAATGAAGTGTTTCTCACCCACTTTTAAAAGACAATCCACATTCGCACCAGTCACATTTCACACACTCTGCTCAGTCCTGTGTTGGGGCGTGTTTAGTGCGGGATCAGTGTTTGCTTTTCTCAAAGCGCAGTGATATTCCCAACTTATCAAGGGCAAGAGGTTTCAGTGTTTAAACATGTAAACATTACAAAACTAAACCAGACAGAAAGTGATGAGGCCTCACACCTTCAATGGAGTCATCTTCGCTCAGAGTCAGAGAGATTGTGGGTTCAGGTCAGAGCCTGAAATACTAGGCCCTTAGCATCGAGACACACAGAGACAGAGAAACACAGAGACAGAGAGACACACACAGATACATAGAGAGATATACACACAGAGGCAGAGAGAGAGACACAGATCCAGAGAAGTACAGAGACAGAGAGACACACAGATACACAGAGAGATAGAGACAGAGAGACACACACATAAACACACTAACAGAGAAATACAGAAAGAGAGTTTGGCAAAGTCAGATTTAATTTTCCATTCAATATTTATTTAAAAATTCAGAGAATATTTGACAGGAAAATTGATTTTAAAGTTAACAAAAGTGAATCTGACCTTTGAGCTTCACAATGAGATCTGAACCCCTACTCTCTGAGCTGCCCAATATCTGTACAGCTGTACCAGACACCAGAAAGAGAAAACCAGAGCTCAACATCACGGGAAATGAACAATTGTGAATAAGGAACGAGAAAAGTTATTAATTTATACCTGAGATTTAAACTACAGGAAAACTACTGACTACAATTACATTACAACAAAAGTTACCTTCTACATTTCACACTGAAAACTGAACTACCGCCCACAATTGTCTCAGTGACAGATTCAGAATGATAAACTGAGAGAATTTCACTGTTGGAGTCACCGACAGCAGATATTGTATTTGTGTCAATCAGGAATCTTAATAATCAGCTGAGGGAAATCTACAACGTCCAAAATTCAACCCATCACTTGATCTGTAAAAGAAAGATACAATAATGAAGCAGATGTTTATGATGCGGGACATTAATGTTAGAGTTTTTAATCAATGAATCATTTAGAGATTTTTCAAATCCCTTCTGTTTGACAATCCACTCTGACACCAGTCACATTTCACACTCTCTGCTCAGTCCTGTGTTGGGGGGGAGGTGTTTAGTGTGGGATCAGTGTTTGCTTTTCTCAAACCGCAGTGATATTCCCAACAAGGGCAAGAGGTTTCAGTGTTTAAAAATGTAAAGATTTCAGAACAAAACCAGACAGAGAGTGATGAGGCCTCACACCTTCAATGTAGTGATTCCCCCAATCTTTCCTTTTGTATATTGTTTCCTTCCTCTGTCTGAAGTATTGGAGACGTCGACATCACTGAAACAATACAATCTCTCGGGACAATCACTGTAAACAGCTTCTGGAAACAAATTAACACTTTAATCACCCAAAAAGCTGAATGTCCATTCAAACATCTCCCTCCCCATATCCTTGTAAATGCAAAGATAACTCCCATTTCCCCAAAGCAGGAAGATGTGAAATGGAAACATCTTCAGCTTTTTACACACTGCACTTTTCCACGGACCAAAATGTTTCAAAACATTTGCTGAAGTTTTGTTTTAAACTCTTTATCAATGTCCTTCCAGGTTCAGTGTGAAGGTTTGTGTTCCACACTGAGCCCCTCTCAGTCTCCACACGGAGCTTGTGTGTGTGCTGATGCTCCTGTCATTTTGGATGGATACTGTGTGAAGCTGCATTCTCTCCCAGTGAGTTTCTGATCTACTTCACTCTCTCTGTGGCTGGAGCAATGTCCAGCAGGCAGCAGAGGATGGCAGTGTATCACTGTCAGCACAATAGACAAACAGCCTTTAGCAAGAGAGGCTTTGACCCTTTTTCAAACCAAATCCCCAATTTGATGTTTCCAGCTGCGCTGTTTACAGTGCTGCTGAATATTGTGTGTCTTTGGTAAACTGGGATGTGTAGCATTCAGTCACATTAAGTGGTCAATAAATACGTCAACACTGTGTATATCTTTCTGTGTGTGTGTGTCAGCGTGCATGTGTGTCAATGTATTTAAATCTCAAAGGAAAATAGGAGCAGGTGTAGGCCATTTGGCCCATCGATCCTGCGCCAGCATTCAAACAGATCATGGGGCACGTACGCACACAAAACACGCACACACCAACACACACAAAACACGCACACACACAAAACACGCACACACACAAACACACATAAAACACGCACAAAAAGCACAAACACAAATACAATAAACACACACACACAAACACACAGAAACACACACACACACACACATCAAAAACACAGCACTGCTGCCTCACAGCGCCAGGGACTCGGGTTCGGTTCCTGCTTTGGGTCACTGTCTGTGCGGAGTTTGCATGTTCTCCCCGTGTCTGCGTGGGTTTCCTCCGGGTGCTCCGGTTTCCTCCCACAGTCTGAATGACGTTCTGGTTAGGGTGCATTGGCCGTGCTTAATTGTCTCTCCGCGTCAGAGAGACAAGATCGGGTAAATGCATGGGGTTATGGAGATGGGGCCTGAGTGGGATTGTGGTCGGTGCAGACTCAATGGGCCAAATGGCCTCCTTCTGCACTGGAGGAGTCTAGGATTCTATGAAAACACACAGAAACAGATATTCTCACCCAGTAACACTCACACGCACACAGTAATAAACACACACGGAAACATGTCCACGCACACACACACACACACACACGCGTACACACACACGCATGCACACACACACACACCCACAAACAGACACACACACACAAACACACAAACAAACACACACAAACACACACACAGAGATTCCTATTTTATTTCACACAATCGATTTGCCTCTTGAACATGCTGAATGATTGGGCTTCCACATCCCCCTGGAATAGAAAATTCCAAAGATTCACCACCCTCTGAGTGAAGAAATTCCTCCTCATCTCAGTCTTCAATGGTCTGCCCCTGATTCTGAGATTGTGTCCCCTGGTTCTAATCTCACCAGCCAGGGGAAACATCCAATCTACAGCCACCCTGTCACACCCTGTAAGGATTTTAAGTCTGTTTCAATGGGGTCGCCTCTCATTCTTCAAGGGTTCAAGGCCGACTTCCGGACTTGATGGCTATGGAAGGTGTGCTCATAACGGGGCCAAACAGATGGATTATCAAACAGTAAATCCTGCCGGGATCATGTATCAGTAATCTCTACCCGAAACCTCTCTCAGTTATTACAATCTGGGCCTTGTATCAGTAATCTCTGCCCGAAACCTCTCTCAGTTATTACAATCTGGGCCTGGTATCAGAAATCTCTGCCCGAAACCTCTCTCAGTTATTACAATCTGGGCCTGGTATCAGAAATCTCTGCCCTAAACCTCTCTCAGTTATTACAATCTGGGCCTGGTATCAGTAAACTCTGCCCGAAACCTCTCTCAGTTATTACAATCTGGACCTTGTATCAGTAAACTCTGCCCGAAACCTCTCTCAGTTATTACAATCTGGACCTTGCATCAGTGAACTCTGCCCGAAACCTCTCTCAGTTATGACAATCTGGGCTTTGTATCAGTAAACTCTGCCCGAAACCTCTCTCAGTTATTACAATCTGGGCCTGGTATCAGTAAACTCTGCCCTAAACCTCTCTCAGTTACTACAATTTGGGCGTTGAGTCAGTATAATCTGCCCTAAACATCTCTCAGTTATTACAATCTGGGCTTTGTATCAGTAATCTCTGCCCGAAACCTCTCTCAGTTATTACAATCTGGACCTTGTATCAGTAATCTCTGCCCAACACCTCTCTCAGTTATTACAATCTGGGCCTGGTATCAGTAATCTCTGCCCGAAACCTCTCTCGGTTATTACAATCTGGGACTTGTATCAGTAATCTCTGCCCAACACCTCTCTCAGTTATTACAATCTGGGACTTGTATCAGTAATCTCTGCCCGAAACCTCTCTCAGCTATTAGAATATGGGCTTTGTATCAGTAATCTCTGCCCGAAACCTCTCTCAGATATTATAATGTGGGCCTTGTATCAGTAATCTCTGCCGAAAACCTCTCTCAGTTATTACAATCTGGGCCTTGTGTCAGTAATCTCTGCCCTACACCTCTTCAAGTTATTACAATCTGGGCCTTGTGTCAGTAAGCTCAGCCCTAAACCTCTCTCAGTGATTACAATCTGGGCCTTGTATCAATAATCTCTGCCCTAAACCTCTCTGTTATTACAATCTGGGCCTGGTATCAGTAATCTCTGCCCTAAAACTCTCTCAATTATTACAATCTGGGACTTGTATCAGTAATCTCTGGCTGAAACCTCTCTCAGAAATTACAATCTGGGCCTTGTATCAGTAATCTCTGCCCTAAACCTCTCTGTTATTACAATCTGGGGTTGGTATCAGTAATCTCTGCCCTAAATCTCTCTCAGTTATTACAATCTGGGCCTTGTATCAGTAATCTCTGCCTGAAACCTCTCTCAGTTATTACAATCTGGGCCTTGTATCAGTAATCTCTGCCCAAAACCTCTCTTGGTCATTACAATCTGCGGCTTGTATCAGTAATCTCTGCCCGAAACCTCTCTCAATTATTACAATCTGGGCTTTGTATCAGTAAACTCTGCCCGAAACCTCTCTCAGTTATTACAATCTGGGCCTGGTATCAGTAAACTCTGCCCTAAACCTCTCTCAGTTACTACAATTTGGGCGTTGAGTCAGTATAATCTGCCCTAAACATATCTCAGTTATTACAATCTGGGCTTTGTATCAGTAATCTCTATCTGAAACCTCTCTCAGTTATTACAATCTGGACCTTGTATCAGTAATCTCTGCCCAAAACCTCTCTCAGTTATTACAATGTGGGCCTTGTATCAGTAATCTCTGCCGAAAACCTCTCTCAGTTATTACAATCTGGGCCTTGTATCAGTAATCTCTGCCCTACACCTCTTCAAGTTATTACAATCTGGGCCTTGTGTCAGTAAGCTCTGCCCTAATCCTCTCTCAGTTATTACAATCTGGTCCTTGTTTCAATAATCTCTGCCCTAAACCTCTCTGTTATTACAATCTGGGCCTGGTATCAGTAATCTCTGCCCTAAACCTCTCTGTTATTACAATCTGGGCCTGGTATCAGTAATCTCTGCCCGAAACCTTTCTCAGTTATTACAATCTGGGACTTGTATCAGTAATCTCTGCCCTAAACCTCTCTCAGTTATTACAATTTGGGCCTTGTATCAGTAATCTCTGCCTGAAACCTCTCTCAGTTATTACAATCTGGGCCTTGTATCAGTAATCTCTGCCCGAAACCTCTCTCGGTTATTACAATCTGCGGCTTGTATCAGTAATCTCTGCCCGAAATCTCTCTCAGTTATTACAATATGGGCCTTGTATCAGTAATCTCTGCCCTAAACTTCTCTCAGTTATTACAATCTGGGACTTGTATCAGTAAACTTTGCCCGACACCTCTTCAAGTTATTACAATCTGGGCCTTGTGTCAGTAAGCTCTGCCCTAACCTCTCTCAGTTATTACAATCTGGGCCTTGTATCAATAATCTCTGCCCTAAACCTCTCTGTTATTACAATCTGGGCCTGGTATCAGTAATCTCTGCCCGAAACCTCCCTCAGTTATTACAATCTGGGACTTGTATCAGTAATCTCTCCCCTAAACCTCCCTCAGTTATTACAATCTGGGACTTCTATCAGTAATCTCTGCCCTAAACCTCTCTCAGTTATTACAATCTGGGCCTTGTATCAGTAATCTCTGCCCTAAACCTCCCTCAGTTATTACAATCTGGGCCTGGTATCAGTAATCTCTGCCCTAAACCTCTCTCAGTTATTACAATCTGGGTCCTGTATCAGTAAATTCTGCCCTTCAGCTGATTGGAGAATATCATTGTGAATATTACTGTGTTTAGGAAGTAATATTTTCCTGCTGTTGCCAATATGGCTATTTTTGACATAGTTTCTGGGATCCTCCAGTCTCCCCTCAGCAGCTTTCTGGGCAGTGAGAGGTGACACACCGTTCACTAGCAGAGGGAGTATTTGGTCCTGTCGCTGTCAATGGGATTTCCCATTGAAGTCACCTCACGCTAGCAGGAAACCAGACGCAGGGGTACGAGAGCAGAGAATTCCCCACGAGTGAACAGCCGGAGAATCCCGGACATTAGCTCCTTTCCCAGTTATCACTGCACTCAACCCAGTCGCTTTTTATACGCTCAGTTGTCTCAGTGAATACTACATTACACCATGCTGCTGTGGACACTACAATCAACCCTTTCTGAGTTCTCACAGTATTAATACCATGTATGGATTGATATTTCATTGGACCATGTGCTGGGTTAGATGAATATTTATTGATTCTTGTGATGTGGGTGTCACTGGCTAGGTCAGCATTTATTGCCCATTCCTAGTTGCCCTGGAGAAGGTGGTGGTGAGCTGCCGTCTTGAACCCGCTGCTGTCTGTGTGGTGTAGGTACACCCACAGTGCTGTTAGGGAGGGAACCTGCTTAAATTATCACTGCATTTAACCATGTCACTCTTTATAAAAAATAAACTAGACCATGTCTGGGTAATGAATGTGGAGCATGTCTCCATTTCTCTTTACCTCAGCACTGTATCTGTGTATATAACACTTTATACAGTTTAAATGTTATTTATTAGTGTCACAAGTAGGCTTACATTAACACTGCAATGAAGTTGCTGTGAAAATCCCCTAGTTGCCACACTCCGGCGCTGTTCGGCTTCACTGAGGGAGAATTTAGCACGGCCAATCCACCGAACAGCATGTCTTTCAGACTGTGGGAGGAAACTGGAGCACTCGGAGGAAACCCAGACACGGGGAGAACATGCAGACTCCACACAGACAGTGACGCAAGTCGGGAATTGAACCCGGGTCCCTGGCGCTGAGAGGCTGCAGTGCTAACCACTGTGCCACCCCTATAAACTAGATACAGTTTCTCTTCTTAATGCATGCGGCCATCCCTCTGTATATACTACAATTGGTCTTTACTTAGTTATTGCTTCACTCAACTATGTCGCTGTTTCCAATGCACTCAGTGAAGTCACAGTTATTAACGCACGCAGCCATGCCTCTATCGACACCACACCCGACAATTTATAAGCTGTTGCTGCACTTCCCCAGGAATAGATTTGATCTGTTTCTCTTACATTGAGCATCATCGGAGATACTGCTGTGTTCGGCCTTGTTTCATTCATTACTCAACTCACCTGTGCCTCAGTTTTATTTTACACAAGTTCCTGTCTTTCTTATTCCTACATTCTACCCTGTTTCAGTTGTTACTGCACTGAAAAATCTCTCTGTTAGGTCGACAGAGAAAGAGAGTCAGCTGGATGGATAGACGGATATTCCTTTAAAGTTATATATTTGTGTGAGTCAGCTGGTGCCACCACTCTTGTTTGGAACGGTTTTTGTTTGGTCTTGTTACCAGCTATTGGGTGTTGTGTGAAATGTCCAATTGCTCCAGTATTGTGTGTGTAATATTGGTGTTGAAAGATTGGGTGAATTTCGCTCGAGTCTCTTGGAGATGAGCAGAAATTGAGGAAGGGAAATAAAGTTGAACATCGGTAAAGGGAAAGTGACCACAGTCCCAGATGACGATCTGCTGCTCTCCCCTTTGAGGGGGAGAACTCACTGGCGGTGATTTACCACACCTCAGGCCAGGGGAAAGGTTGAAAGGGTTGGGCTTTCATGACGTGTTGGAGACTTTGTGCATCTCAAACCAGCTGTCCAGCCAACTGAGTGAACCAACTTCCATATTGTCACATTTCAATGCATGTTGCACAACCTGGTCACAAACTATTGAATTGGAGATTACTCACTGATATTGGGATTGATCTGTGACAATTCTCACAGTCGCGTATGTGTGTGTGTTTGTGTGTGTGTGTGTGTGTGTGTGTGTATGTATGTTTCTGTCTGTGTGAATGTTAGTGGATATGTTTTTACAAATTCCCAGAGAGAGAGAGAGCGAGAGATGCAGAGACCAACAGATGACAGGGTCAAGGGGAGTGAGAGAAAGAGAGAGCCAGATTGAGAGAGGCACTGAGAGACAATGTCTGTCCAAATCCTCTTGAAGCCACTTTGCATTTTCCTCACAACTCACATTCCCACCGAGCTTTGTGTCATCCGCAAACTTGGAAATATTACATTAGGTCCCCACATCCAAATCATTGATAAACATTGTGAACATCTGGGAACAAAGTCCAGATCCTTGTGGCACAGCCGGCCGACACAAGACGGAGAAATCATCTGGCCGGGAACACAACAGCGACATTTTTCAGGGAAGCTCGGAGCCAGCTGTGTCTCAGTGGATCATAATCTGACCTCAGGATCATTCCATTGTGGCTTCAGTTACAGCATCAAATTCTCGGCCAGCCTGGAAAACAAATCACTCCTCAAATCCCCAAATAAAACGTTCTGGGATCTGAACTTAAAATGCTTTAACTGATCATGGAGGAAAGAGTGGGGTCTAATAGACACTGAGAAGATAACTTGCATCTGAATCATAGAACGGTGACAGCACAGGAGGCCATTCAGCCCCATCAAGCCAGTGCGACACTCTGCAAGAGCAATGTCACTATTCCCACTCCTCCACCCTTTCCCCGTCACCCTGTAAATATTTCCCCTTCAGCTTCCCATTCAACTTCCCCTGGAAGTCCATGATGGAATCCGCTTCCACCTCACCCTCAGACAGTACATTCCAGATACTGAACACTCACTACGTTAGAAACATTTCCTCATGTTGCCGCTGTCGCCATTTACCTGAATTCAGCATCCTCTGGATTTCAACCTTTCCCCCAATGTGCCGATTATCTCAAAGCCGATCCTCTCAGTCCCGGGACGTCCCTGCAGGAGTTCCTCAGGGTGAGTGTCCGAGGCCCCAACCATCTTCAGCTACTCCAACACTGACCTTCCCTCCATCACAAGGTCTGAAGTGGGGATGTTCGGTGATGATTGGACAATGTTCAGCACCATACGCAACTCCTCAGATACTGAAACAGAAAATAAGGACATACCAAACAGGTCAGGCAGCATCTGTGGAGAGAGAAACAGATTCTGGGAGCAGGGGGACTGAGAGACAGGCAGATTGAGAAAAATATGCACACACACTAACACTCACACTCAGACAGCCTAAAACTAAACAGATATAGAATGGAGGAGGAATCCCTTCTCCCTCTGTAAATAGAGATTAACTCGATTTCTCTTCCAAAAAGACAGCACATCTGGATGGGCAGAATAGTCTCCAATTCTACCCATGGTCCTTTTCTGATCTCCATTCTTCACATCTGCACACGTTGGCTTCAGCTCCAGTTTGTGAATGAAAGCAAACCCCTGTTCATTACAAATCCACTCAGCCTTTTCCCTCTGCTCTCTCCACACACAATCTACAAGACACAAACAGGAAAGATGGATTCCAGGAGAGAAAGGTCACACCTGATCCTCCTCTCAATGGATTCTCTGTCGCCAGAGAGAACATTCCAGCTCCTACAGAAAGTCACAACTGATTCATGTCAGGGACAGAATTGGAATGAATTAGACACAAGAGAGATGAAAGGTTTCTGCTCATCATAAAAAAGCTAAAGAGTCCCTCAATGTCTTTAAGGGAGAGACCTCGCTGGTCTGTCTTTGACCCAAGTCACACACTGACTCTGAATGTCCTCACAGCAACTTGGGGATGGACATTTCTATAGTACTATTCATGGCTTTAGGGTTTCCAAAAGTGTTTCACCGACAATGGAGCGGTTTTGAAATGTTGTCAGTGTTATTTAGGAAATAAGCAAACTTTTGATGCCACACGCATTGAGTTTAAAAATTGGCAAGCCATGTTGCAGCTTCATAGAACCATTGTTAGGCCGCACTTGGAATATAGTGTTCAATTCTGGTCGCCACACTACTAGAAGGATGTGGAGGTTTTGGAGAGGGTACAGAAAAGATTTACCAGGATGTTGCCGGGTATGGAGGGCATTAGCTATGAGGAGAGTTTGGAGAAACTTGGTTTGTTCTCACTGGAATGACGGAGGCAAGGGGGGGTGACCTGATAGAAGTCGACAAGATTATGAGAGGCATGGACAGAGTGGATAGTCAGGAGCTTTTTCCCAGGGTGGAAGAGTCAATTACTAGGGGGCACAGGTTTAAGGTGTGAGGGACAAGGTTTAAAGGAGATATACGAGGCAAGTTTTTTACACAGAGGGTGGTGGGTGCCTGGAACTCGCTGCTGGGAGAGGTAGTGGAAGCAGATACAATAATGAGTTTTAAGGGGCGTCTGGAGAAATACAAGAATAGGATGGGAATAGAGGGATACGGTCCCTGGAAGGGGAGGGGGTTTTAGTTCACACATGGTTGGTGCAGGCTTGGAGGGCCGAAGGGCCTGTTCTTGTGCTGTAATTTTCTTGATTCTAATTTCAGAGAGAGATATATACAGATACAGAGCCATAGAAAGACAGAAACAGGATGGGATTGTGCTGTACATGTTTCCGAGCTGACATTGAGACACACACGAGATGTACACCAATGATTTGGATGAGGGAACCAAAAATAATATTTCCAAGTTTGCTGATGCCATGAAACTTGTTGGGAATGTGAGGAGTGAGAAGGATGTTAAAATGTTTCACAGTGACTTCAGTAAATTGAGTGAATGGGTAAATGCGTGGCAGATGCTGTATAACGTGGACAAACGTGAATTTAACTACTTCGGACAGAGAAGCAGAATGGCAGAGGGTTATTTAAATGGTGCTAGATTGGGAAATGTTGAGATACAAAGGGACCTGGGTGTCCTAGTACACAAGAGACTGAAAGCAAGCATGCAGCTACAGCAAACAGTTAGGAAGGCAAATGATATGTTGGCCTTCATTGCAAGAGAACTTGAGGAAAGGAGCAAGGATGTCTTACTGCAGCTGTACAGGCCCTCGGTGAGACCACACCTGGAATATTGTGTACAGTTTTTGTCTCTGTAACTATGAAATGCTGCACTTACCATAGAGGGAGAGCAGCGGAGGCACACCAGACTGATTCCTGGGATGGCAGGATTGTCGTATGAGGAGAGATTGAGTCGACTGGGCCTGTATTCACTGGAGTTCCGAAGAATGAGAGGGGATCGAATTGAAATGTATAAATTCTGACTGGGCTGGAGTGACTGAATACAGGGATGTTGTTTCCTCCAGCTGAGGGGCTGAGGGGGTGGGGAGAGGGGGGGGGGGGGGCGGTTGGGCGGAGAGGCTGGAACAAGGGATCACAGATGGTGAAACTTTGCAATATGTTTAATCTGTAGAAACCGATCCATCTCAGTCTGTGAACGATGACTGAGCCTCCACAGCCCTCTGGGATAGGGAATTCCAAAGATTTACCATCCTGGAAGCACACGGAATTCAGGAAAACTTGGCGAGATGTATCGGAAACTGGTTTAGTAATTGGACACAAAGGGTGGTGTTGGAAGGCTGTTTGAGTGGCTGGAGGCCGGTGTCCAGTGGTGCACCACAAGGCTCCGTGCTGGGGGGCTTATTATTGTTATACATAAATGAGACAGATGATAATGTGGGGGCAATGATAAGCAAGGTTCCAGATGACACCAAGATTGGTAGGATGGTTAATAGTGAAGAAGGTTGTAGGTTACAGGAAGATATCGCTGGGTTGGTCAGATAGGCAGAGCAGTGGCAGATGGTATTTGACCCTGATAGGTGCGAGGTGATGCACTTTGGAAGCAGTAACAAGGCAAGGGAGTATTTAATGAGGAGCTCAGAGGAACATATGGATCTTGGGAAATTATTCACAGATCCCAGAAGGCAGCAGAGCAGGTGAATCAAGTGGTAAAGAAGGCAGATGAGACACTTGCTTTTATCAGTCATGGCGCAGAGTAGAAGAGCAAAGAGTTAATGTTGGAGTTGTACAGAGTGTTGGTTAGGCCACTGCTGGAGTACCGTGTGCAGATCTGGTCACCACACCAGAGGAAGGAAAAGATAGCACTGGAGGGGTTACAGAGGAGGCTCAGCAGCAAGTTGCCTGGGATGGAGTATTTGAGCTATAAGGAGAGACTGGATAGGTTTGGATTGTTTTCTTTAGAGCAGAGAAGGCTGATTGAGGTGTGTAAGATTATGGGGGGTATGGACAGGGTGAATATGAAACAGCTGTTCCCCTTGGTTGAGGGGTCAATCATGAGGGGACATAGTTTTAGGGCAAAGGGCAGGAGATTCAGAGGAGAGTTGAGAAAAACATTCACTCAGAGGGTGATGGGAATCAGGAAAGTACTGCCTGGGAAGGCAGTGGAGGTCGGAAACCTTACAACCTTTCAAAAGCATTTGGATGAGCACTTGAAACATCACAACATTCAAAGATATGGTACAAGAGATGGAAAATTGGATTAGCACAACTTTAGTGGGAGTTACTGTTGGTGCAGACTCAATGGGTCGAAGGGCCTTTTCTTCACTGTACCACTCTATGACTCTGAGGGAAGAAATTCCTCCTCACAGGAAGCAGAGAGTCGGAATAAATGGGTGCTTGTCTGGTTGGCGGATGGTAACTAGTGGCGTGCCGCAGGGATCGGTACTGGGGCCTCAACTATTTACCATTTATATAGACGATCTGGAGGAGGCGACTGTGTGTAGGGTAACAAAGTTTGCAGACGACACAAAGATAAGTGGAAAAATGTATCGTGTGGAGGGCGTAGAAGGCCTGCAGAGAGATTTGGACAGGCTGAGTGAGTGGGCGAGGATCTGGCAGATGGAGTATAATGTTGACAAATGCGAGGTTATTAACTTTGGAGGAAATAATCACAAATTGGATTATTATCTAAGTGGAAACAAATTACAACATGCTGCTGTGCAAAGGGACCTGGGGGTCCTTGTGCATGAGACGCAAAAACCCAGTCTGCAGGTGCAACAGGTGATCAAGAAGGCAAACGGGATGTTGGCCGATATCGCAAGGGGGATAGAATATAAAAGCAGAGATGTCTTGCTGCATCTGTACAGGGCATTGGTGAGGCCGCAGCTGGAATACTGTGTGCAGTTTTGGTCCCCTTATTTGCGGAAGGATATATTGGCCTTGGAGGGAGTGCAGAGAAGCTTCACCAGGTTGATACCAGAGATGAGGGGTGTTGATTATCAGGAGAGACTGAGCAGATTGGGTTTGTACTCGTTGGAATTTAGAAGGCTGAGGGGGGATCTAATAGAGACCTATAAGATAATGAAGGGGCTGGATAGGGTCGAGGTGGAGAGATTCTTTCCACTTAGAAAGGAAGCTAGAACTAGAGGGCACAGCCTCAAAATAAAGGGGGTCAGTTTAGGACAGAGTTGAGGAGGAACTTCTTCTCTCAGAGGGTGGTGAATCTCTGGAATTCTCTGCCCACTGAAGTGGTGGGGGCTACCTCGTTGAATATGTTTAAATCACGGAGAGATGGATGCCTGATCGGTAAGGGAATTAGGGGTTATGGGGATCAGGAGGGTAAGTGGAACTGATCCACATCAGATCAGCCATGATCTTATTGAATGGCGGGGCAGGCTCGAGGGGCTAGATGTACTACTCCTGCTCCTATTTCTTATGTTCTTATCTCAGTCCTAAATGTCCTGCCCCCTTACTCTGCGACTATGCCATGGTTCTAGACACCACCCCCCCCCCCCCACCCACCACCCCCCCCCCCCCCCCCCCCCCCGCCCCACCGCCCCCAGCCGGGGGAAACATCCTTCCTGTATCTACTCAGCTCATGTTTGGGGGTTGGGGAGAGTTATAGAACAAAGAGATCTCGGGGTACATGTTCATAGCTTCTTGACAGTGGAGTCACAGGTGGACAGAGTGGTGAAGAAGGCATTCAGCACGCTTGGTTTCATTGTTCAGAACATTGAATACAGGAGTTGGGACGTCTTGTTGAAGTTGTACAAGACATTGTTAAGGCCACGCTTGGAATACTGTGTACAGTTCTGGTCACCCTATTTTAGAATGGATATTATTAAACTAGAAAGAGTGCAAAAAAGATTTACTTGGATGCTACCGGGACATGATGGTTTGGGTTTTAAGGAGAGGTTGCACAGACTGGGACTTTTTTCCCTGTAGCGTAGAAGACTGAGGGGAGATTTTATCGAGGTCTATAAAATAATGAGGGGCATAGATCAGCGAGACAGTCAATATCTTCTCCCAAAGGTAGGGGAGTCTAAAACTAGAGGGCATAGGTTTAAGGTGAGAGGGGAGAGATACAAAAGGGTCCAGAGGGCAATTCTTTTCACACAGAGGGTGGTGAGTGTCTGGAATGAGCTGCCAGGGGCAGTAGCAGGGGCGGGTACAATTTTATGTTTTAAAAAGCATTTAGACAGTTACATGGGTAAGATTGGTATAGAGGGATATGGGCGAAACACAGACAATTGTGATTAGCTTAATGGTAAAAACTGGGCGGCATGGACAAGTTGGGCCAAAGCGCGTTTCCATGCTGTAAACCTCTCTGACTCGACCCTGCTGAGCCCTGTAAGAATTGTCCAAGTTTGAGTGAGGTCACCTCTCATGCTTCTCAAGTGCATAAAGTAAAAGTCCATTTTCTTTCCTCAGAGGACAATCCCTCCATCCCAGGAATTAATGCAGTGAAATGTCATTGAAGTCCCTCTCGGACAAGAATGTCTTTCCTTAGGTAAGAGGATAAAACTGTACACAACACTCCGTGTGTGGTTTCACCACTAATTCAGCCTCTCCACATCCCCTTGAAGAGTCTACATCCTCCTCACAACTCACACTTCCACCTGCTTTCATGTCATCTGCAAACTCGGAAATATTACATTTGATCCCAAACGTCCAAATCAATGATATGGATTGTGAATAGCTGGGCTCCCGCGGACTGATCCTTGTGATAAGCCGCTGGTCACAGCCTGGCACCCTGAAAATGACCCATTTGTACCTAAGCTCTGTTTTCTGTCCGTTAACCATTTCTCAATTCATGCCAGTATTATCAGGGTAAATACGTTGCATCACGGGGATAGGGCCTGGGTGGGAATGTTGTCAGCGCAGGCTCGATGGGCTGTATGGCCTCCTTCTGCACTGTAGGGATTCTATGATTCTAATATGTACATACGTCAGTGAAGGTGGCAGGGCACTTTGAGAGAGCAGTAAATGAAGTATATGGTATCCCAGCTTTTATTAATGGAGGAATTGAGGACAAGAGTAAGGAGTTCATATTGAACTTGTATAAGACACTCGTTAAGCCTCATCTGGAGACTGTGCCCAGTTCTGGGCACCGTACTTGAGGAGGGATGTGAAGACATTGGAGAGAGTGCAGAGGAGATTCACAAGAATGATTCCAGGGAATAAGATCCGTAGCTACGAGGGTAGATTGGAGAGGTTGGGACTGTTTTCCTTGGAGAAAAGAAGGCTGAGGTGAGACTTGAGAGAGAGATTCAAGATCCTAAGGGGTATCCACAGGTCAAAGAGTGAGAAACTCTTCCCTCTCAAGAGATGGTCAGGAACTAGAGGGCACAGATTCTAAATGATGGGGAAATGGATCAGAAGTGAAGTGAGAAAAAGCACTTCATCAAGAGGGTGTTTGGAATCTGGAACAATCTTCCTGAAAGCCTGTTCCAATATTCAATAAGATCCTGGCTGATCTGTGATCTAACTCTCTGTCTCTTAACCCCTTGGACGAAGGAAAATCTATCAACCCCAGGTTTAAAATAATAACAAGTGACTGAGCATCAATAGCCATTGGCAGAAGATTGTTTCAAACTAACTCCACACCACATCTGGCAATGTTTCCATTTCTACAATTCTAAAATTCTAAACTGAGGCTAACATTCAAATATTCCCAAATCCTGGAGTTCCCAGCCAGCAGAAAAACTTGTTCTTTATCAGCCTCTCCCTTTCCCTCATTATTTTCAATGTTTGATTAAATCAGCCCCCAACTTAAATTCCAGCGGTTAAGAATAATGTTTAATCTGCACTGTTCATCAAATGTTCCCAACACAAATACTGTAATGGGCTAAATACAGAGGAAAACTCCCTCTGCTCTGTCCAAGGAATGTTTCATCACAGATTTTTATTTTGAAGTTTAGGAAAAACAGGAATCAAATTGCTCAGCATCCCAGTGTGGCCTCCTGTTTATTTCAATCAGCCCTTCACATTCAAACATGAAGTTGAAGCTTCGAATACTGTCTGTGGCAGCGTTTGTGGATTCAGTTGTTCTCCTGCTTTTTCACTTGTCTGAAGGATTTGAATTATAGACATTGTTTAATCATTCCTTTCTCTCAGCACATGGAACTTGTGAATCTTCAAGGCAGACAATCTCATGTAATTCACAACAAACTGCATCTTTATTCATCCGTCCATTTCCTATCTCTGAATGGATCACACACATTTCCAGAATGCAGGAAGCTCTCAATGCAAACTGCTTCCAATTATTCCCCAATACAATTGTTCGCACTTGACTGTAAACTACATTCCACTGACATTCCCAAAGCAGCCACAGAAAAGTGATTGGTTATTTTAAACACTGAACCTGAACTATTTGAGCTGATGATTGACTCACATTGTACAGAAATGTTGAGTCTGTTTTGATGAGAGTGATCAGATTAACATTGTAACATGAAGACAGCCTCCGTACTGAGATTAACCACATTTACAACAATTCCGCAATATCAGATCCATTGCTGTGTGTATTGTGCGAATTCAGCTGTGAAATATCTGGACATTTGGAGCTTCCACTGTTTCTGTCATTTCATCATTTATTAAAGTACGTTGTTCTATCCCTTTTAAATCTAAGTTGTGTCAAATTACATTTCCCTGCACTGAAACCTCTCCACCAGTATGTCCATGTACAAAATATGAATAACTCTTTGCAATCTGATGTTTCCAGCGATGCTGCTTACAATGCTGTCTAATGTTTTGTGTCATTGGCAAACCAGGATGTGTAGCATCTGGGACTTGTATCAGTAATCTCTGCCCTAAACCTCTCTCAGTTATTACAACATGGGCCTGGTATCAGTAATCTCTGCCCTAAACCTCCCTCAGTTATTACAATCTGGGCCTGGTATCAGTAATCTCTGCCCTAAACCTCTCTCAGTTATTACAATCTGGGCCTGGTATCAGTAATCTCTGCCCTAAACCTCTCTCAGTTATTACAATCTGGGCCTGGTATCAGTAATCTCTGCCCTAAACCTCTCTCAGTTATTACAATCTAGGCCTGGTATCAGTAATCTCTGCCCCAAACCTCTCTCAGTTATTACAATCTGGGCCTGGTATCAGTAATCTCTGCCCTAAACCTCTCTCAGTTATTACAATCTGGGCCTGGTATCAGTAATCTCTGCCCTAAACCTCTCTGTTATTACAATCTGGGCCTGGTATCAGTAATCTCTGCCCTAAACCTCCCTCAATTATTACAATCTGGGTCTTGTATCAGTAAATTCTGCCCTTCAGCTGATTTGGAGAATATCATTGTGAATATTACTGAGTTTGGGATGTAATATTTTCCTGCTGTTGCCAATATGGCTATTTTTAACATAGTTTCTGGGATCCTCCAGTCTCCCCTCAGCAGCTTTCTGGGCAGTGAGAGGTGACACACCGTTCACTAGCAGAGGGAGTTTTTGGTCCTGTCGCTGTCAATGGGATTTCCCATTGAAGTCACCTCACGCTAGCAGGAAACCAGAGGCAGGGGAACGAGAGCAGAGAATTCCCCACGAGTGAACAGCCGGAGAATCCCGGACATTAGCTCCTTTCCCAGTTATCACTGCACTCAACCCAGTCGCTGTTTATACGCTCAGTTGTCTCAGTGAATACTACATTACACCATGCTGCGGTGGACACTACAGTCAACCCTTTCTGAGTTCTCACTGTATTAATACCATGTATGGATTGATATTTCATTGGACAATGTGCTGGGTTAGATGAATATTTATTGATTCTTGTGATGTGGGTGTCACTGGCTAGGTCAGCATTTATTGCCCATTCCTAGTTGCCCTGGAGAAGGTGGTGGTGAGCTGCCGTCTTGAACCCGCTGCTGTCTGTGTGGTGTAGGTACACCCACAGTGCTGTTAGGGAGGGAGCCTGCTTAAATTATCACTGCATTTAACCATGTCACTCTTTATAAAAAATAAACTAGACCATGTCTGGGTAATGAATGTGGAGCATGTCTCCATTTCTCTTTACCTCAGCACTGTATCTGTGTATATAACACTTTATACAGTTTAAATGTTATTTATTAGTGTCACAAGTAGGCTTACATTAACACTGCAATGAAGTTGCTGTGAAAATCCCCTAGTTGCCACACTCCGGCGCTGTTCGGCTTCACTGAGGGAGAATTTAGCACGGCCAATCCACCGAACAGCATGTCTTTCAGACTGTGGGAGGAAACTGGAGCACTCGGAGGAAACCCAGACACGGGGAGAACATGCAGACTCCACACAGACAGTGACGCAAGTCGGGAATCGAACCCGGGCCCCTGGCGCTGAGAGGCTGCAGTGCTAACCAATGTGCCACCCCTAGAAACTAGATACAGTTTCTCTTCTTAATGCATGGGGCCATCCCTCTGTATATACTACAATTGGTCTTTACTTAGTTATTGCTTCACTCAACTATGTCACTGTTTCCAATGCACTCAGTGAAGTCACAGTTATTAACGCACGCAGCCATGCCTCTATCGACACCACACCCGACAATTTCTAAGCTGTTGCTGCACTTCCCCAGGAATAGATTTGATCTGTTTCTCTTACATTCAGCATCATCGGAGATACTGCTGTGTTCGGCCTTCTTTCATTCATTACTCAACTCACCTGTGTCTCAGTTTTATTTTACACAAGTTCCTGTCTTTCTTATTCCTACATTCTACCCTGTTTCAGTTGTTACTGCACTAAAAAATCTCTCTGTTAGATAGACAGAGAAAGAGAGTCAGCTGGATGGATAGACGAATATTCCTTTAAAGTTATATATTTGTGTGAGTCAGCTGGTGCCACCACTCTTGTTTGGAACAGTTTTTGTTTGGTCTTGTTACCAGCTATTGGGTGTTGTGTGAAATGTCCAATTGCTCCAGTATTGTGTGTGTAATATTGGTGTTGAAAGATTGGGTGAATTTCGCTCGAGTCTCTTGGAGATGAGCAGAAATTGAGGAAGGGAAATAAAGTTGAACATCGGTAAAGGGAAAGTGACCACAGTCCCAGATGACGATCTGCTTCTCTCCCCTTTGAGGGGGAGAACTCACTGGCGGTGATTTACCACACCTCAGGCCAGGGGAAAGGTTGAAAGGGTTGGGCTTTCATGACGTGTTGGAGACTTTGTGCATCTCAAACCAGCTGTCCAGCCAACTGAGTGAACCAACTTCCATATTGCCACATTTCAATGCATGTTGCACAACCTGGTCACAAACTATTGAATTGGAGATTACTCACTGATATTGGGATTGATCTGTGACAATTCTCACAGTCGCGTATGTGTGTGTGTTTATGTGTGTGTGTGTATGTATGTTTCTGTCTGTGTGCATGTTAGTGGATATGTTTTTACAGACTCCCAGAGAGAGAGCGAGAGATGCAGAGACCAACAGATGACAGGGTCAAGGAGAGTGAGAGAAATAGAGAGCCAGATTGAGAGAGGCACTGAGAGACAATGTCTGTCCAAATCCTCTTGAAGCCACTTTGCATTTTCCTCACAACTCACATTCCCACCGAGCTTTGTGTCATCCGCAAACTTGGAAATATTACATTAGGTCCCCACATCCAAATCATTGATAAACATTGTGAACATCTGGGAACAAAGTCCAGATCCTTGTGGCACAGCCGGCCGACACAAGACGGAGAAATCATCTGGCCGGGAACACAACAGCGACATTTTTCAGGGAAGCTCGGAGCCAGCTGTGTCTCAGTGGATCATAATCTGACCTCAGGATCATTCAATTGTGGCTTCAGTTACAGCATCAAATTCTCGGCCAGGCTGGAAAACAAATCACTCCTCAAATCCCCAAATAAAACGTTCTGGGATCTGAACTTAAAATGCTGTAACTGATCATGGAGGAAAGAGTGGGGTCTAATAGACACTGAGAAGATAACTTGCATCTGAATCATAGAACGGTGACAGCACAGGAGGCCATTCAGCCCCATCAAGCCAGTGCGACACTCTGCAAGAGCAATGTCACTATTCCCACTCCTCCACCCTTTCCCCGTCACCCTGTAAATATTTCCCCTTCAGCTTCCCATTCAACTTCCCCTGGAAGTCCCTGATGGAATCCGCTTCCACCTCACCCTCAGACAGTACATTCCAGATACTGGACACTCACTACGTTAGAAACATTTCCTCATGTTGCCGCTGTCGCCATTTACCTGAATTCAGCATCCTCTGGTTTTCAACCTTTCCCCCAATGTGCCGATTATCTCAAGGCCGATCCTCTCAGTCCCGGGACGTCCCTGCAGGAGTTCCTCAGGGTGAGTGTCCGAGGCCCCAACCATCTTCAGCTGCTCCATCACTGACCTTCCCTCCATCACAAGGTCTGAAGTGGGGATGTTCGCTGATGATTGCACAATGTTCAGCACCATACGCAACTTCTCAGATACTGAAACAGAAAATAAGGACATACCAAACAGGTCAGGCAGCATCTGTGGAGAGAGAAACAGATTCTGGGAGCAGGGGGACTGAGAGACAGGCAGATTGAGAAAAATATGCACACACACTAACACTCACACTCAGACAGCCTAAAACTAAACAGATATAGAATTGAGGAGGAATCCCTTCTCCCTCTGTAAATAGAGATTAACTCGATTTCTCTTCCAAAAAGACAGCACATCTGGATGGGCAGAATAGTCTCCAATTCTACCCATGGTCCTTTTCTGATCTCCATTCTTCACATCTGCACACGTTGGCTTCAGCTCCAGTTTGTGAATGAAAGCAAACCCCTGTTCATTACAAATCCACTCAGCCTTTTCCCTCTGCTCTCTCCACACACAATCTACAAGACACAAACAGGAAAGATGGATTCCAGGAGAGAAAGGTCACACCTGATCCTCCTCTCAATGGATTCTCTGTCGCCAGAGAGAACATTCCAGCTCCTACAGAAAGTCACAACTGATTCATGTCAGGGACAGAATTGGAATGAATTAGACACAAGAGAGATGAAAGGTTTCTGCTCATCATAAAAAAGCCAAAGAGTCCCTCAATGTCATTAAGGGAGAGACCTCGCTGGTCTGTCTTTGACCCAAGTCACACACTGACTCTGAATGTCCTCACAGCAACTTGGGGATGGACATTTCTAAAGTACTATTCATGGCTTTAGGGTTTCCAAAAGTGTTTCACCGACAATGGAGCGGTTTTGAAATGTTGTCAGTGTTATTTAGGAAATAAGCAAACTTTTGACGCCACACGCATTGAGTTTAAAAATTGGCAAGACATGTTGCAGCTTTATAGAACCATTGTTAGGCCGCACTTGGAATATAGTGTTCAATTCTGGTCGCCACACTACTGGAAGGATGTGGAGGCTTTGGAGAGGGTACAGAAAAGATTTACCAGGATGTTGCCGGGTATGGAGGGCATTATGAGGAGAGTTTGGAGAAACTTGGTTTGTTCTCACTGGAATGATGGAGGCACGGGGGGTGACCTGATAGAAGTCTACAAGATTATGAGAGGCATGGACAGAGTGGATAGTCAGGAGCTATTTCCCAGGGTTGAAGAGTCAATTACTAGGGGGCACAGGTTTAAGGTGCGAGGGACAAGGTTTAAAGGAGATGTACGAGGCAAGTTTTTTACACAGAGGGTGGTGGGTGCCTGGAACTCGCTGCTGGGAGAGGTAGTGGAAGCAGATACAATAATGCGTTTTAAGGGGCGTCTGGAGAAATACAAGAATAGGATGGGAATAGAGGGATATGGTCCCTGGAAGGGGAGGTGTTTTTAGTTCACACATGGTTGGTGCAGGCTTGGAGGGCCGAAGGGCCTGTTCTTGTGCTGTAATTTTCTTTATTCTAATTTCAGAGAGAGATATATACAGATACAGAGCCATAGAAAGACAGAAACAGGATGGGATTGTGCTGTACATGTTTCCGAGCTGACATTGAGACACACACGAGATGTACACCAATGATTTGGATGAGGGAACCAAAAATAATATTTCCAAGTTTGCTGATGCCATGAAACCTGTTGGGAATGTGAGGAGTGAGAAGGATGTTAAAATGTTTCACAGTGACTTCAGTAAATTGAGTGAATGGGTAAATGCGTGGCAGATGCTGTATAACGTGGACAAACGTGAATTTAACTACTTCGGACAGAGAAGCAGAATGGCAGAGGATTATTTAAATGGTGATAGATTGGGAAATGTTGATATACAAAGGGACCTGGGTGTCCTAGTACACCAGAGACTGAAAGCAAGCATGCAGCTACAGCAAACAGTTAGGAAGGCAAATGATATGTTGGCCTTCATTGCAAGAGAACTTGAGGAAAGGAGCAAGGATGTCTTACTGCAGCTGTACAGGCCCTCGGTGAGACCACACCTGGAATATTGTGTACAGTTTTTGTCTCTGTAACTATGAAATGCTGCACTTACCATAGAGGGAGAGCAGCGGAGGCACACCAGACTGATTCCTGGGATGGCAGGATTGTCGTATGAGGAGAGATTGAGTCGACTGGGCCTGTATTCACTGGAGTTCCGAAGAATGAGAGGGGATCGAATTGAAATGTATAAATTCTGACTGGGCTGGACTGACTGAATACAGGGATGTTGTTTCCTCCAGCTGAGGGGCTGAGGGGGTGGGGAGAGGGGGGGGGGGGGGAGAGGCTGGAACAAGGGGTCACAGATGGTGAAACTTTGCAATATGTTTAATCAGTAGAAACCTATCCATCTCAGTCTGTGAACGATGACTGAGCCTCCACAGCCCTCTGGGATAGGGAATTCCAAAGATTCACCATCCTGGAAGCACACGGAATTCAGGAAAACTTGTCGAGATGGATCGGAAACTGGTTTAGTAATTGGACACAAAGGGTGGTGTTGGAAGGCTGTTTGAGTGGCTGGAGGCCGGTGTCCAGTGGTGCACCACAAGGCTCCGTGCTGGGGGGCTTATTATTGTTACACATAAATGAGACAGATGATAATGTGGGGGCAATGATAAGCAAGGTTCCAGATGACACCAAGATTGGTAGGATGGTTAATAGTGAAGAAGGTTGTAGGTTACAGGAAGATATCGCTGGGTTGGTCAGATAGGCAGAGCAGTGGCAGATGGTATTTGACCCTGATAGGTGCGAGGTGATGCACTTTGGAAGCAGTAACAAGACAAGGGAGCATTTAATGAGTTGCAGGACATTGGGGAGCTCAGAGGAACATATGGATCTTGGGCAATTATTCACAGATCCCTGGAGGCAGCAGAGCAGGTGAATCAAGTGGTAAAGAAGGCAGATGAGACACTTGCTTTTATCAGTCATGGCGCAGAGTAGAAGAGCAAAGAGTTAATGTTGGAGTTGTACAGAGTGTTGGTTAGGCCACAGCTGGAGTACCGTGTGCAGATCTGGTCACCACACCAGAGGAAGGATATGATAGCACTCGAGGGGGTACAGAGGAGGCTCAGCAGCAAGTTGCCTGGGATGGAGTATTTGAGCTATAAGGAGAGACTGGATAGGTTAGGATTGTTTTCTTTAGAGCAGAGAAGGCTGATTGAGGTGTGTAAGATTATGAGGGGTATGGACAGGGTGAATAGGAAACAGCTGTTCCCCTTGGTTGAGGGGTCAATCATGAGGGGACATAGTTTTAGGGCAAAGGGCAGGAGATTCAGAGGAGAGTTGAGAAAAACATTCACTCAGAGGGTGATGGGAATCAGGAAAGTACTGCCTGGGAAGGCAGTGGAGGTCGGAAACCTTACAACCTTTCAAAAGCATTTGGATGAGCACTTGAAACATCACAACATTCAAAGATATGATACAAGAGATGGAAAATTGGATTAGCACAACTTTAGTGGTAGTTACTGTTGGTGCAGACTCAATGGGTCGAAGGGCCTTTTCTTCACTGTACCACTCTATGACTCTGAGGGAAGAAATTCCTCCTCACAGGAAGCAGAGAGTCGGAATAAATGGGAGCTTTTCTGGTTGGCGGATGGTAACTAGTGGCGTGCCGCAGGGATCGGTACTGGGGCCTCAACTATTTACCATTTAGAAAGACGATCTGGAGGAGGGGACTGAGGTTTGGGGAACAAAGTTTGCAGACGACACAAAGATAAGTGGAAAAGTGAATCGTGTGGAGGGCGTAGAAGGTCTGCAGAGAGATTTGGACAGGCTGAGTGAGTGGGCGAGGATCTGGCAGATGGAGTATAACGTTGACAAATGCGAGGTTATTCACTTTGGAGGAAATAATAGCAAATCGGATTATTATCTAAATGGAAAAAAATTACAACATGCTGCTGTGCAAAGGGACCTGGGGGTCCTTGTGCATGAGACGCAAAAACCCAGTCTGCAGGTGCAACAGGTGATCAAGAAGGCAAACGGGATGTTGGCCGATATCGCAAGGGTGATAGAATATAAAAGCAGAGATGTCTTGCTGCATCTGTACAGGGCATTGGTGAGGCCGCACCTGGAATACTGTGTGCAGTATTGGTCCCCTTATTTGCGGAAGGATATATTGGCCTTGGAGGGAGTGCAGAGAAGCTTCACCAGGTTGATACCTGAGATGAGGCGTGCTGATTATCAGGAGAGACTGAGCAGATTGGGTTTGTACTCGTTGGAATTTAGAAGGCTGAGGGGGGATCTTATAGAGACCTATAAGATAATGAAGGGGCTGGATAGGGTAGAGGTGGAGAGATTATTTCCACTTAGAAAGGAAGCTCGAACTAGAGGGCACAGCCTCAAAATAAAGGGGGGTCAGTTTAGGACAGAGTTGAGGAGGAACTTCTTCTCTCAGAGGGTGGTGAATCTTTGGAATTCTCTGCCCACTGAAGTGGTGGAGGCTACCTCGTTGAATATGTTTAAAATCACGGACAGATGGATTCCTGATCGGTAAGGGAATTAGGGGTTATGGGGATCAGGTGGGTAAGTGGAACTGATCCACTTCAGATCAGCCATGATCTTATTGAATGCGGGGCAGGCTCGAGGGGCTAGATGGCCTACTCCTGCTCATATTTCTTATGTTCTTATCTCAGTCCTAAATGTCCTGTCCCCTTACTCTGTGACTATGCCATGGTTCTCGACACACCCCCCCCCCCCCCAGCCGGGGGAAACATCCTTCCTGTATCTACTCAGCTAATCTTTGGGGGTTGGGGAGAGTTATAGAACAAAGAGATCTCGGGGTACATGTTCATAGCTTCTTGACAGTGGAGTCACAGGTGGACAGAGTGGTGAAGAAGGCATTCGGCACGCTTGGTTTCATTGGTCAGAACATTGAATACAGGAGTTGGGACGTCTTGTTGAAGTTGTACAAGACATTGTTAAGGCCACGCTTGGAATACTGTGTACAGTTCTGGTCACCCTATTTTAGAATGGGTATTATTAAACGAAAGAGTGCAAAAACGATTTACTAGGATGCTACCGGGACATGATGGTTTGGGTTTTAAGGAGAGGTTGCACAGACTGGGACTTTTTCCCTGTAGCGTAGAAGACTGAGGGGAGATTGTATAGAGGTCTGTAAAATAATGAGGGGCACAGATCAGCGAGATAGTCAATATCTTCTCCCAAAGGTAGGGGAGTCTAAAACTAGAGGGCATAGGTTTAAGGTGAGAGTGAGAGATACAAAAGGGTCCAGAGGTCAATTCTTTTCACACAGAGGGTGGTGAATGTCTGGAATGAGCTGCCAGGGGCAGTAGCAGGGGCGGGTACAATTTTATGTTTTAAAAAGCATTTAGACAGTTACATGGGTAAGATTGGTATAGAGGGATATGGGCGAAACACAGGCAATTGTGATTAGCTTAATGGTAAAAACTGGGCGGCATGGACAAGTTGGGCCAAAGCGCGTTTCCATGCTGTAAACCTCTATGACTCGACCCTGCTGAGCCCTGTAAGAATTGTCCAAGTTTGAGTGAGGTCACCTCTCATGCTTCTCGAGTGCATAAAGTAAAAGTCCATTTTCTTTCCTCAGAGGACAATCCCTCCATCCCAGGAATTAATGCAGTGAAATGTCATTGAAGTCCTTCTCGGACAAGAATGTCTTTCCTTAGGTAAGAGGATAAAACTGTACACAACACTCCGTGTGTGGTTTCACCACTAATTCAGCCTCTCCCACATCCCCTTGAAGAGTCTACATCCTCCTCACAACTCACACTTCCACCTGCTTTCATGTCATCTGCAAACTCGGAAATATTACATTTGATCCCAAACGTCCAAATCAATGATATGGATTGTGAATAGCTGGGCTCCCGCGGACTGATCCTTGTGATAAGCCGCTGGTCACAGCCTGGCACCCTGAAAATGACCCATTTGTACCTAAGCTCTGTTTTCTGTCCGTTAACCATTTCTCAATTCATGCCAGTATTATCAGGGTAAATACGTTGCATCACGGGGATAGGGCCTGGGTGGGAATGTTGTCAGCGCAGGCTCGATGGGCTGTATGGCCTCCTTCTGCACTGTAGGGATTCTATGATTCTAATATGTACATACGTCAGTGAAGGTGGCAGGGCACTTTGACAGAGCAGTAAATGAAGTATATGGTATCCCAGCTTTTATTAATGGAGGAATTGAGGACAAGAGTAAGGAGTTCATATTGAACTTGTATAAGACACTCGTTAAGCCTCATCTGGAGACTGTGCCCAGTTCTGGGCACCGTACTTGAGGAGGGATGTGAAGACATTGGAGAGAGTGCAGAGGAGATTCACAAGAATGATTCCAGGGAATAAGATCCGTAGCTACGAGGGTAGATTGGAGAGGTTGGGACTGTTTTCCTTGGAGAAAAGAAGGCTGAGGTGAGACTTGAGAGAGAGATTCAAGATCCAAAGGGATATCCACAGGTTAAAGAGTGAGAAACTCTTCCCTCTCAAGAGATGCTCAGGAACTAGAGGGCACAGATTCTAAATGATGGGGAAATGGATCAGAAGTGAAGTGAGAAAAAGCACTTCATCAAGAGTGTGTTTGGAATCTGGAACAATCTTCCTGAAAGCCTGTTCCAATATTCAATAAGATCCTGGCTGATCTGTGATCTAACTCTCTGTCTCTTAACCCCTTGGACGAAGGAAAATCTATCAACCCCAGGTTTAAAATAATAACAAGTGACTGAGCATCAATAGCCATTTGCAGAAGATTGTTTCAAACTAACTCCACACCATATCTGGCAATGTTTCCATTTCTACAATTCTAAAATTCTAAACTGAGGCTAACATTCAAATATTCCCAAATCCTGGAGTTCCCAGCCAGCAGAAAAACTTGTTCTTTATCAGCCTCTCCCTTTCCCTCATTATTTTCAATGTTTGATTAAATCAGCCCCCAACTTAAATTCCAGCGGTTAAGAATAATGTTTAATCTGCACTGTTCATCAAATGTTCCCAACACAAATACTGTAATGGGCTAAATACAGAGTAAAATTCCCTCTGCTCTGTCCAAGGAATGTTTCAGCACAGATTTTTATTTTGAACTTTAGGAAAAACAGGAATCAAATTGCTCAGCATCCCAGTGTGGCCTCCTGTTTATTTCAATCAGCCCTTCACATTCAAACATGAAGTTGAAGCTTCGAATACTGTCTGTGGCAGCGTTTGTGGATTCAGTTGTTCTCCTGCTTTTTCACTTGTCTGAAGGATTTGAATTATAGACATTGTTTAATTATTCCTTTCTCTCAGCACATGGAACTTGTGAATCTTCAAGGCAGACAATCTCATGTAATTAACAACAAACTACATCTTTATTCATCCGTCCATTTCCTATCTCTGAATGGATCACACACATTTCCAGAATGCAGGAAGCTCTCAATGGAAACTGCTTCCAATTATTCCCCAATACAATTGTTCGCACTTGACTGTGAACTACATTCCACTGACATTCCCAAAGCAGCCACAGAAAAGTGACTGGTTATTTTAAACACTGAACCTGAACTATTTGAGCTGATGATTGACTCACATTGTACAGAAATGTTGAGTCTGTTTTGATGAGAGTGATCAGATTAACATTGTAACATGAAGACAGCCTCCGTACTGAGATTAACCACATTTACAACAATTCCGCAATATCAGATCCATTGCTGTGTGTATTGTGCGAATTCAGCTGTGAAATATCTGGACATTTGGAGCTTCCACTGTTTCTGTCATTTCATCATTTATTAAAGTACGTTGTTCTATCCCTTTTAAATCTAAGTTGTGTCAAATTACATTTCCCTGCACTGAAACCTCTCCACCAGTATGTCCATGTACAAAATATGAATAACTCTTTGCAATCTGATGTTTCCAGCGATGCTGCTTACAATGCTGTCTAATGTTTTGTGTCATTGGCAAACCAGGATGTGTAGTATTCAGTCACATTAAATGGTCAATAAATATGTCAATACTGTGTATATATTTCACTGTGTGCGTGTGTGTGTGTCTGTGTCTCTGTGTGTGTGTGTGTGTCTGTGTGTGTGTGTGTCTGTGTGTGTGTGTGTGTGTGTCTGTGTGTGTGTGTGTCTGTGTGTCTGTGTGTGTCTCTGTGTGTGTGTGTGTGTCTCTCTGTGTGTGTGTCTGTGTGTGTGTGTGTCTCTGTGTGTGTCTCTGTGTGTGTGTGTGTCTCTCTGTGTGTGTGGGTGTGTGTGTGTGTGTGTCTGTGTGTGTGTCTCTGTGTGTGTGTGTCTCTGTGTGTGTGGGTGTGTGTGTGTCTGTGTGTGTGTGTGTGTGTCTGTGTGTGTGTCTCTGTGTGTGTGTGTCTCTGTGTGTGTTTGGGTGTGTGTGTGTCTGTGTGTGTCAGCATGCATGTGTCTCTGTGTGTGTCTGTGTGTGTGTCTGTGTGTCTGTGTGTCTGTGTCAGCATGCATGTGTCTCTGTGTGTGTGTGTGTGTGTGTGTCTGTGTGTGTGTGTGTCTGTGTGTGTGTGTCTGTGTGTCAGCATGCATGTGTGTCAATGTATTTGAATCTCAAATATGTGCAGTTGGAGGCCATTTGACCCATCGAGCCTGCTCCCCCACTCAAACAGATCTTGACAAACACACACACACACACACACAGACGCACACACAGAGATACAGACACACACACACACACACTCATAGACACACACGCACTGACAAAGAGAGAGACACACAGTCACTCACGGACACACACACACAGAGACACAAACACACACTCACGGACACACACGCACACACGCAGAGAGACACAAACACACACTCACAGACACACATGCACAAAGACACAGAGAGAGACACACACACACAGGCACACACTCACTCACAGACACACGCAGAGAAACACAATCACACACACAGAAACACACAATGAAATAGACACTTGCACACACTTAGAAACTGTCTCTCTCTCTCTCTCTCTCTCTCTCACACACACACACACACACACACAGACACACACACACACACAGAAATACAAAAACATAAGCGCACCGACACTCTCATTCCTATTTCTGTTTTACTCCTCAATGCCCCAACTAAAAAGTACTGGGATCTGAGCTTGAAATGCTGGAACTGATCATGGAGGAACGAGTGGGGCCTAATAGACACTGAGAAGTTAACTTGTGTGTGAATCATAGAATGGTGACAGCACAGGAGGCCATTCAGCCCGTCAAGCCTGGATGGACACACTGCAAGAGCAGTTTCACTATTCCCAATCCTCCACCCTCTCCCCGTAACCCTGTCAATATTTTCCCTTCAGCTTCCCATTCAATTTCCTCTTGATGGAATCTTCTCCCACCTCTGACTCAGGCAGAACATGATGTGGAGATGCCGGCGTTGGACTGGGGTCAACACAGTAAGAAGTTTAACAACATCAGCTTAAAGTCCAACAGGTTTATTTGGTAGCAAAAGCCACACAAGCTTTCGGAGCTCCAAGCCCCTTCTTCAGGTGAGTGGGAATTCTGTTCACAACAGGGCAGATAAAGACACAGACACAATTTACATGAATAATGGTTGGAATGCGAATCCTTACAGCGAATCAAGGCAGAACATTCCAGATACCAGCAGTCACTACGTTAAAAACATTTCCTCATCACAGATTCATACAGTGCAGAAGAGACCCTTCGGCCCATCGAGTCTGCACCGACACGTGAGGACCACCTAACATACCGACCTCACCCCATTTACCAGCACTTGGCCCATAGCCCTGAATGTGATGATGTGCCAAGTGCTTATCCAGCTACTTTTTAAAGGATGTGAGGCAACTTGCCTCTGCCAACCTCCCAGGCAGCGCATTCCAGACTGGCACCACCCTGTGGGTTAAACAGATTTTCCTCACATCCCCCCCAAACCTCCTGCCCCTCACCTTGAACCTCTGTCCCCTCGTGACTGACCCTTCAACTAAGGGGAACAGCTGCTCCCGATCCACACTCTTCATGTCTCTCATAATCTTGTCCACCTCAATCAGGTCGCCCCCCCCCCCAGTCTTCTCTGCTCCAATGAATACAACACAAGCCTACTCAACATCTCATTTTTAATTTTGTTTATTAGTGTCACAAGTAGGCTTGCATTAACACTGTGAAGTTACGGTGATAATTCCCCAGATGCCACACTCTGGTGTTCGGTTACACTGAGAGAAAATTTACCACAGCCAATGCACCCTAACCAGCACATCATTCGCACTGTGGGAGGAAACCACAGCACCCAGAGGAAAGGCACGCAGACACGGAGAGAACGTGCAGACTTCACACAGACAGTGACCTGAGCCGGGAATCGAACCTGGGTCCCTGGCGCTGTAATGCAGCAGTGATAACAACTGTGCCACTGTGTGGCCCATAGCTCTCTTCATAGCTGAAACACTCCAGCTCAGATGCATCCTGGTGAATCTCCTCTGCATCCTGTCCAGTGCATTCACACCCTTCCTATAATATGGCGACCAGAACCGCACACAGTCCTCCAGCTGTGGCCTCACCAAAGTTTTATACAGCTCCAACATGACTACCCTGCTTTTGTAATCGATGCCTCGACAGAAAAAGGCAAGCGTTCCGCATGCCTTTTACACCGCTCCACTAACATGCAAATCAGCAAATGAGAAATATTTGGGATGGATGAGTCCTTGGCAGCATGGATTAGAAGTTTGGTAAGAGATAGGAAACAGAGGGGAGGTAGAGATGGGCATTTCTCAGACTGGAGACGAGTTGAAAGTGGTGTTCCCCAGGGATCAGTGTTGGGATCCTTGCTTTTTCTGATTTATATTAACAGCTTAGCGACGGCGGTTGAACGCACAATCTCCAAATTTGCAGATGATGCTGAGCTCGGGAGAAGAGTGAATTGTGAGGATGACACTGAGCGACTTCAGAGGGACATGGACAAGTTGGCCAAATGGGCAGACACCTGGGAGATGAATTTCAATGCAGCGAAATGGGAGGGAATGCATTTTGGTGGAAGAAACATGGGGAGACGATACAGACTCAATGGTACAACGTTGAGGGGACTACAGGAGCAGATGGGCCTTGGGTTTCAAGTGATTCATTCTCTGAAGGTGGCCAGGCAAGATGAAACAGTTGTTAAGAAGCCTGATAGGATCCTTGGGTTTATAAAGAGAGGCATAGAGTATAAAAGCAAGGAAGTGATGCTACAACTCTACAAATCATTGGACAGATCACATTCGGAGCACTGTGATCAGTTCTGGGCACCATATTTAAGGAAGGACGGTAAAGTCCTCGAGAGAGGCAGAGAGAGAGAGAGAGTGCAAAGGAGATTCACTCGAATGATTCCAGGAATGAGAAATTTTAGATCCAAGGAAAGATGAGAGAAATTGGCCTTATTCTCCTTGGAGCAGAGAAGATTAAGAAGTGACCTTATCGAGGTGTTCAGAATGATGAACAATGTTGACAGGGTGAAGAAGGATTGAATGGGGAGAGGCAGAAACCCTCAACACATTTCAAAACTACACTGATTTCCACTTGAAGGAATAACTTCTCTCCCCCAACACTATCCCGTCATTCTCGATAAGCCCATGCTGCCCGTGTTCTGTGATAAATTACACGCAAGTGAAAAGATTATTTTAAATAGTGGGGTTACATTTGCCACCCCCCAATCTGTAGGAACTGCTCCAAAGTCTATAGAATTTTGGAAGATGACCAGCAATGCATCCAATATTTCCAGCGCCGCTTCCTTTAATACTCTGGGATGTAGATTATCAGGCCCTGGGGATTTGTCAGCCTTTAACCCCATTCATTCCCCCAGCACCATTTTCTTACTAATACTGCTTTCCTTCAATTCAATTCCACACTCTCACTAAACCATTGGTTCCCTAACATTTCTGCCAGGTTATCTGTGCCTCTTTTGTGAAGACAGAACCAAAGTATATGTTCAATTCTTCTGCCATTTCTTTGCTCCCCATTATAATTTCCCCGGAGAGATGGAGAGAGGCAGAGTCACTGACAGATAGGGGTGAGATAGTAATGCAGAGAGTAACAGTGAGATATTCAGGTTGGCAAGCAGCTAATAGTGGGGTACAACAAGGATCACTCCAAAGCCACAGATATTGCCTCATGTTGCCGCTGTCGCCATTGACCTTAAATCAGCATCCTCTGCTTTCCAAGCTTTCCCCCAATGTGCCGATTATCTCAAAGCCGATCCTCTCAGTCCCGGGACATCACTGCAGGAGTTCCTCAGGGTGAGTGTCCGAGGCCCCAACCATCTTCAGCTGCTCCATCACTGACCTTCCCTCCATAGGTGAGATGTTCGCTGATGATCGCAGCATTCACAACTCCTCAGATTGAGAAATAGTCAATGCCGGAATACTGAGCAGGACAGGCAGCATCTGTGTAAAGAGAAGCAGATTCTGGGACTGGGGGACTGAGAGACAGGAAGATAGTGAAACACACACAAACACAGTGATGCACACACACACACACACAGATACACGCAGTCTCACACACACACACAGATAGAGAACAGTCCCACAGTCTCACTCACAATATCCTAATCTCCCTGGCATTAAGGGGCAATTTATCACGGCCAATCAACCTAATGCGCGCATCTTTGGAATGTGGGAGGAAACCGGAGCACCCGGAGGAAACCCATGCAGACACGGGGAGAACGTGCAAACTCCACACAGACAGTCACCCGAGACCAAAATTGAACCCGGGTCCGTTGCGCTGTGAGGCAGCAGAGCTAACCACTGTGACACCCATGTTGGCCTTCATTGCAAGAGGATTCGCGTGGAAGAGCAAGGATGTCTTACTGCAGCTGGACAGAGCCTCGGTGAGACCACACCTGGAAGCTTGTGTGCAGTGTTCCTCTCCTTATCTGAGGAAGGATGTACTTGCCACAGAGGGAGAGCAGTGAATGTTCACCAGACTGATTCCTGGGATGGCAGCATTGATGTCTGAGGGGAGATTGGGTCGGCTGGGCCTGTATTCACTGGAATGTAGAAGAGTGAGCGGGGATCTAATTGAAAGGTATAAAATTCTGACAGTGCTGGACAGGCTGGATACAGGGATATTGTTTCCTCCGGCTGGGGGTGTCTGGAACAAGGGGTCACAGTCTCAGGATACGGGGGAGGCCATTTGGGACTGAGATGAGGGGAAACCTCTTCACTCAGAGGGTGGTGAACCTGTGGAATTCTCTCCCACAGAAAGCTGTGGAGACCAAGTCACTGAATATATTTAAGAAGGAAAGAGATAGATTTCTAGACTCTAAAGGTGTCCAGGTGTATGGGGAGAGCGCTGGTGTATGGCATTGAGACAGAGGATCGGCCATGATAGTGTTGAATGGTGGGTCAGGCTCGAAGGGCTGAATGGGCCTCCTCCTCCTCCTATTTTCTATGTTGATGTGACCGCCCCAAGTCTCTTTGGGCCTCCACTCTTTCCAGCCTTTCCCCATTCAGAAAGCAATCTGTTCTATCCTTTTTTAAAGTGGGTGACCACACAATTGTCTCCAATGAAATCCATCTTTCACTCTTTGAACCATTCAGTTAAGACATTTTACTTTCGGGCGGCATGGTGGCACAGTGGTTCGTACTGCTGCCTCACAGCGCCAGGGACCCGGGTTCAATTCCAGCCTCGGGTGACTGTGTGGAGTTTGCACATTCTCCCCGTGTCTGCGTGGGTTTCCTCCGGGTGCTCTGGTTACCTTCCACACTCGCAAGATATATAGGTTAGATGGATTAGCAATGGGGTTATGGGGATAGGGCTGGGGTGAGGGCCTGGGGAAGATACTCTGTCATCAAGTCTGTGCAGACTCAATGAGCTGAATGGCCTCTTATGCAGCGGAATACCTCTTTGCCATTTGAAGCTTCTAGCTATAAGACTTAAAATGCTGCCTATTTCTGTGAAATGTAGCAAACTTTCTGTCTCATCACCGGGCGACATGACGGCATAGTGGTTAGCACTGCTCCCCCACAGCACCAAGGACCCATGTTCAATTCCAGCCTCGGGTGACTGTCTGTGTGGAGTTTGTACATTCTCCCAGTGTCTGCGTGGGTTTCCTCCGGGTGCTCTGGTTTCCTCCCACACTCCAAAGATGTGCGGGTGAGGTTAATTGGCCGTGCTCAATTGCCCCTTAGTGTTAGGGGCATTCAGGCCCGGGTGGTATTGTTGTCGGGGGCAGGCTTGATGGACCAAAGGACCTCCTTCTGCACTTTAGGGATTCTATGATGAACGGCATGGTGGCACAGTGGTTAGCACAGCACCAAGAACCCAGGTTCAATTCCAGCCTCAGCTCGCTGTCAGTGTAGAGTTCTCCCAGTGTCTGCGTGGGTTTCCTCCGGGTGCTCCAGTTTCCTCCCACAGTCCAAACATGTGCGGGTAAGGTGGATTGGCCATGATAAATTGACCTTAGTGTCAGGGGATTAACAGGGTAAATATATGGGGTTACGGGAATAGGGCCTGGGTGGGATTGTGGTCGATGCAGACTCGATGGGCCGAATGGTCTGCCCTTTAGGGATTCTATGATTCTAGGATCTCAAATCATTGATAAATACGATGAAACTGAGACAGACACGGGGGCTTTGCAGCAGCAGACAGAATGGAAATCATTGCATCCTGCATGGAGTTTTATTACACAACCAATTTCAGAAAATTCACAACTCTAATTCACAACAGCAAAGTGTGGGATTGCAAACTTGGAATTATTAGCCCAGGACTAAAGTTTAAAAGCTAAACACTGACATTCGGTAACAGGAGATGGCCTCACATCTTCAATTCTGTGATTGTCCCCCATCTCCTGCTCTGAATATTACAATATCTCTGCCCCCTTCATGCGTCTGCAGACTTTGAAAGTTACTCAGACATCGGTGAAACTAGTCTTTATCTCGGGGCATTTCCTGTGAAATATGCACCTTCTGCAACGAGACACAATCTAATTGACGCTTTCTGATACAACCTGGATCTCCTTTCAAACAACCTCCCAACCCCACTGTGCAGGAATGTCACCTTTTGTCACATTCCCCAACACAATTGTTGACACTTTATCAGGCGGGAAAAGTACATTCGACTGACAGATTCTGAGCACCAGGTTGAATCTTTAAGATGTAAAAATGAACTGAAATCCCAGGTCTCTCTGTTCCTGCATCCATTTTAACATTGACCCATTGATTTTAAATTGCTTCTCCTGTATAAAAATATCATCTATCAACCTCAGATTTAAACATTAATAAGCGACTGAGCATCAACTGCGAATTATAGGAGGTAGTTCCAAACTAATATCACAGCTGGTGTGGCAAAGTATTTCTGAATTTCACTCCGACAAGTCTAAAATCCTCAACATTGTTTGAAATCCAATGTCCCCAAGTCCTGGACTCCCCAGCCAGCAGGAAAAGTTGTTCTTTATCAGTCCTCTCCATTCCCCTTATTATCTTGAAGTGTTTGATCCAATCATCCCGTAGCCTAAATTCCAGCATTACAGAGTAACACTTCAACTACACTTTTCAACAAACAATCCCAAACCAAATACAGAACAGGGTTCATAGAATCCTGCAGTGCAGGAGGCCATTCGGCCCATCGAGTCTGCACTGAACACAATCCCACCCAGGCCCCATCCCTATAATCCCATACATTTACCTCAGCTAATCCTCCTGACACTCAGGGACAATTTAGCTTGGCCAATCCACCTAACCTGTACACCTGATAGAAGTCTGCCAGATTATGAGGGGCATGAACAGAGTGGATAGTCAGAAGCTTTTTCCCAGGGTGGTAGAGTTATTACTCGGGGGCAGAGGTTTAAGGTGCGAGGGGCAAGGTTTAAAGGAGATGTGGGAGGAAAGTTTTTTTACACAGAGGGTGGTGGGTGCCTGGAAATCGTGGCCGGGGGAGGGAGTGGAAACGGATACGATAGTGACTTTTCAAGGGCGTCTTGACAAAGACATGAATAAGATGGGAATGGAGGGATATGGTCCCCGGAAGGGTAGGGGGTTTAGTTCAGTCAGGCAGCATGGTCGGTGCAGGCTTGGAGAGCCGAAAGACCTGTTCCCGTGCTGTAATTTTCTTTGTTCTATCTTTGGAGTGTGGGATGAAACCGGAGCACCCGGAGGAAACCCACACAAACACGGGAAGGACGTTCAAACTCCAGTCAGAAAGTGACCCATGCTGGGAATCGAAGGCGGGTCCCTGGCACTGTGAGGAAGCAGTGCTAACCCCTGCATCACTGTGCCACCCCCATATTGAAAACTTGGGTTCAAATTCAAGATAGCCGCAAATTCACTTTGAGAAAAGTTCCCTCTGCTGTGTCAAAGGAATTTTTAATTGAGGATTTTTATTTCTGGGAAACTGAACTCACATTGAACAGCATCCCAGTGTGGGATTTAAACTCTAGTTTGTTTCAGTCATGGGGAGAGAGATGGAGCGAGAGGGAGAGATACAGATACAGAGGCAGAGAGACACAGAAACAGGATGGGATAGTGCTGTACATGTTTCAGAGCTGACACTGAGACACACACGAGATGTACAATCGCAGACCAGAGTGAATCATTCTCTGTTACCTGCAGTGTCCTGGACATGGACAGAAGCTGACACTCAGACACACACAACAACAACTTGCATTTATATAGCACCTTGGACAGTATTATCCCAAGATGCTTCACACTCCCAGGACAGGTACAGCACAGGGTTAGATACAGAGTAAAGCTCCCTCTCCACTGTCCCCATCAAACACTCCCAGGACAGGTACAGCACGGGGTTAGATACAGAGTAAAGCTCCCTCTCCACTGTCCCCATCAAACACTTCCAGGACAGGTACAGCACAGGGTTAGATACAGAGTAAAGCTCTCTCTGCACTGTCCACATCAAACACGACCAGGACAGGTACAGAGTAAAGCTCCCTCTGCACTGTCCACATCAAACACACCCAGGACAGGTACAGCACGGGGTTAGATACAGAGTAAAGCTCCCTCTGCACTGTCCCCATCAAACACTCCCAGGACAGGTACAGCACGGGGTTAGGTACAGAGTAAAGCTCCCTCTGCACTGTCCCCATCAAACACTCCCAGGACAGGTACAGCACGGGGTTAGATACAGAGTAAAGCTCCCTCTGCACTGTCCCCATCAAACACTCCCAGGACAGGTACAGCACAGGGTTAGATACAGAGTAAAGCTCCCTCTGCACTGTCCACATCAAACACGAAAAGGACAGGTACAGAGTAAAGCTCCCTCTGCACTGTCCACATCAAACACACCCAGGACAGGTACAGCACGGGGTTAGATACAGAGTAAAGCTCCCTCTGCACTGTCCCCATCAAACACTCCCAGGACAGGTACAGCACGGGGTTAGGTACAGAGTAAAGCTCCCTCTACACTGTCCCCATCAAACACTCCCAGGACAGGTACAGCACGGGGTTAGGTACAGAGTAAAGCTCCCTCTACACTGTCCCTATCAAACACTCCCTGGACAGGTACAGCACGGGGTTTGATGCAGAGTAAAGCTCCCTCTACACTGTCCCCATCAAACACTCCCAGGACAGGTACATCACGGGGTTTGATGCAGAGTAAAGCTCCCTCTACACTGTCCCTATCAAACACTCCCTGGACAGATACAGCACGGGGTTAGGTACAGAGTAAAGCTCCCTCTACACTGTCCCTATCAACCACTCCCTGGACAGGTACAGCACGGGGTTTGATGCAGAGTAAAGCTCCCTCTACACTGTCCCCATCAAACACTCCCAGGACAGGTACATCACGGGGTTTGATGCAGAGTAAAGCTCCCTCGACACTGTCCCTATCAAACACTCCCTGGACAGTACAGCACGGGGTTTGATGCAGAGTAAAGCTCCCTTGAAATTGTCCCCCATCAAACACTCCCAGGACAGGTACAGCACGGGGTTAGATACAGAGTAAAGTTCCCTTGAAATTGTCCCCATCAAACACTCGCAGGACAGGTACAGCACGGGGTTAGATACAGAGTAAAGCTCCCTTGAAATTGTCCCCATCAAACACTCGCAGGACAGGTACAGCATGGGGTAGATACAGAGTAATGCCCCCACTACACTGTCCTCATCAAACACTCCCAGGACAGGTACAGCATGGGGTAGATACAGAGTAAAGCTCCCTCGACACTGTCCCCATCAAACACTCCCAGGACAGGTACAGCACGGGGTTAGATACAGAGTACAGCTCCCTCTACACTGTCCACATCAAACACTCCCAGGACAGGTACAGCACGGTCTTAGATACAGAGTAAAGCCCCCTCTACACTGTCCCCATCAAACACACCCTGGACAGGTACAGCACGGGTTTAGATACAGAGTAAAGCTCCCTCTACACTGTCCCCATCAAACACTCCCAGGACAGGTACAGCACGGGTTTAGATACAGAGTAAAGCTCCCTCTACACTGTCCCCATCAAACACTCCCAGGACAGGTACAGCACCAGGTTCGATACAGAGTAAAGCTTCCTCTGCACTGTCCCCATCAAACACTCCCTGGACAGGTACAGCACAGGGTTTGATACAGAGTAAAGCTCCCTCTGCACTGTCCCCATCAAACACTCCCAGGACAGGTACAGCACGGGGTTAGATACAGAGTAAAGCTCCCTCTGCACTGTCCCCATCAAACACAGCCAGGACAGGTACAGCACGGGGTTAGATACAGAGTAAAGCTCCCTCTATACTGTCCCCATCAAACACTCCCAGGACAGGTACAGCACAGGGTTAGGTACAGAGTAAAGCTCCCTCTACACTGTCCCTATCAAACACTCCCTGGACAGTACAGCACGGGGTTTGATGCAGAGTCAAGTTCCCTCTACACTGTCCCCATCAAACACTCCCAGGACAGATACAGCATGGGTTTAGATACAGAGTAAAGCTCCCTCTCTCCTGTCCCCATCAATCACTTCCAGGACAAGTACAGCATGGGCGAGGTACTGGGTAAAGCTCCCTCTCCACTGTCCCCATCAAACACTCCCAGGAAAGGTACATCACGGGGTTAGATACAGAGTAAAGCTCCCTTGAAATTGTCCCCATCAAACACTCGCAGAACAGATAAAGCATGGAGTTAGAAAAAGAGTAAAGCTCCCTCTAAACTGTCCCCATCAAAGACGCGCAGGACTTGTACAGCATGGGGTAGATACAGAATAAAGCTCCCTCTACACTGTCCCCCATCAAACACTCCCAGGACAGGTACAGCACGGGGTTAGATACAGAGTAAAGCTCCCTCTACACTGTCCCCATGAAACACTCCCAGGACAGGTACAGCACGGGGTCAGATACAAAGTATAGCTCCCTCTATCCAGTCCTGGGAATACAGCCCTCGTTTGTGTCTCCATAGCTGCGTATCTGTCACATTTAAAATACTAACGTTACTTTAGTGAAGAGACAACTCTGTCAGAAATATCTCAGTGCTGCGTTCACACGAAATGGCCACTGGGAAGAAACGCCAAATGGCTGCCTGATATTTGTGGATATTTTTCACGGAATCCCAGAAAGGGAGAGATGGACAGAAGACACAGAGACAGAGAGTGAGAAAAAGAGAGACACACAGATTGATGGAGGTATAAAAGGTTTCCCTTTACCTGCACATGATTTAACTTGTTCCCAGTTGGTTTATGGATTCTCTCCTCAACTTATTGTCCAAAGTGCATCACTTCACATTTCTCAGTGTTGAAGTTAACTGTCTGTCCGTTTCATTTCAATCTCGTCTGCACCCGCTCTCGAACACAAATAATTGTCTGGTAGAAAGTGAGAAGGAGCCTCGACAGAGAGGTTGGGAAGGATTGAATGGGGAGAGGCAGAAACCCTCAACACATTTCAAAACTACACTGATTTCCACTTGAAGGAATAACTTCTCCACCCCAACACTATCCCGTCATTCTCGATAAGTCCATGCTGCCCGTGTTCTGGGATAAATTACACGCAAGTGAAAAGATTATTTTAAATAGTGGGGTTACATTTGCCACCCCCCAATCTGTAGGAACTGCTCCAGAGTCTGTCCAGAGTTGGGAAATAGGTTAAAAAGTAGGGTCACTAGGGTGGCCATCTCTGGGCTGCTCCCAATGCCTCGTGCCAGTGAGGCTAAGAATAGGGAGTTGGTTCAAATGAATGCTTGGCTAAAGGACTGGTCCAGGAGGGAGGGCTTCATTTTCATAGATCAATGGGAGGTTTTCAGGAGAGGATGGCACCTGTACAAGAAGGACGGGTCACAACTAAGTTGGAAGGGCACAAATATCCTGGCTGGGAGCTTTGCTAGTGCAGTTCGGGGGGGTTTAAACTAGTATGGCAGGGGGGTGGGGATCAAACTATTAGGTCTATAAGTGTGGTGGCTGGGGACGAGCTTGGGGCTGGGACAAGGCTGGCAAAGAAGAAGAGCACTCTGGGGGAGGACGACCTCACTGAGCCTGGGGGTCTGGAGTGCTTATACTTCAATGCAAGGAGCGTAGCAGGTAAAACAGACGAACTTGGGGCCTTAATGCGCACGAGGAATTTGGATGTGGTTGCGGTGACAGAGACTTGGTTGAAAGAGGGACAGGACTGGCAGCTGAATATTCCAGGGTACAAGTGTTTTAGGCGAGACAGAGGAGGGGCCAAAAGAGATGGGGGAGTAGCGGTATTGGTTGGAGAGCATATTACAGCGGTGCAGAGGGAGGACAATTCAGAGGGGTCGTGTAGCGAGTCACTCTGGGTGGAGCTTAGAAACAGGAAAGGCGCAATCACTATGTTGGGGGTGTACTACAGGCCCCCCAACAGCCCAAGGGAAGTGGAAGAATGGATATGTCAGGAGATACTGGATAGGTGCAGGAAATATAGGGTTGTTGTAGTGGGAGACTTCAATTTCCCTGGTATAGACTGGAAATCGCTGAGGGCAGGGACTCTGGATGGGGAGGAATTTGTAAAATGTGTACAGGAGGGTTCGTTGGAACAATATGTGGACAGCCCGACTTGAGAGGGGGCTATACTGGACCAAGTACTGGGGAATGAGCCCGGTCAGGTCTTCAAAGTTTTGGTTGGGGAACATGTGGCAAATAGTGACCACAATTCTGTTAGCTTTAGGATAGTGATGGAAAAGGATGAGTGGTGTCCCAAGGGTAAGGTGTTGGATTGGGGGAAGGCTAACTTTATTGGGATCAGGCAGAAATTGGCAGCTCTTGAATGGGAGAGGTTGTTTGAGGGTAAATCCACATCTGGTATGTGGCAGTCTTTTAAGGAACGGTTGTTAGGGCTACAGGACAAGCATGTGCATGTAAAAAAGAAGGATAGGAAGGGTAGGATTAGAGAACCGTGGATAACCAGGGAAATTGAGGGACTGGTCAAAAGGAAAAGAGAGGCGTATGTTAGGTCCAAGCAGCTAAAAACGGAGGGAGCTCTGGAGGAGTACAATGAAAGTAGGAAAATACTCAAACGGGGAATTAGAAGAGCAAAAAGGGGCCACGAAATGTTCTTGGCAGACAGGATTAAGGAGAATCCAAAGGCATTTTATTCATACGTTAGGAACAAAAGGGTTGTTAGGGAAAAAATCGGACCTTCCAGGGACAAAAGTGGGGACTTATGCTTGGAGCCCAAAGAAGTAGGGGAGATCCTAAATGAATACTTTGCGTCGGTATTCACAAAGGAAAGGGATGTGTTGACTGGGAGTGTCTCTGAGGGGAGTGTTGAACCGTTGGAGAAAATCTCCATTACAAAGGAGGAAGTGTTAGGTTTGTTAGAGAATATAAAGACTGACAAATCCCCAGGGCCTGATGGAATCTATCCAAGACTGCTCAGGGAGACGAGAGGTGAAATCGTTGGGCCTCTGACGCAAATCTTTGTCTCGTCACTGGACGCAGGTGAGGTCCCAGAGGATTGGAGGATAGCCAATGTGGTCCCGTTATTTCAGAAGGGTAGGAAGGATAACCCGGGTAATTATAGGCCGGTGAGCATGACGTCCGTGGTGGGGAAGTTGTTGGAGAAGATTCTTAGAGATAGGATGTATGCGCATTTGGAAAGGAATAAACTCATTAACGATAGTCAACATGGTTTTGTGAGAGGGAGGTCATGCCTCACTAACCTGGTGGTGTTTTTTGAAGAAGTGACCAAAATGGTTGACGAAGGAAGGGCCGTGGATGTTGTCTATATGGACTTTAGTAAAGCGTTTGACAAAGTCCCTCATGGTAGGCTAGTGAAAAAGGTTGGATCCCATGGGATAAAGGGGGAGGTGGCTAGATGGGTGGAGAACTGGCTTGGTCATAGAAGACAGAGGGTGGTAGTGGAAGGGTCTTTTTCCGGCTGGAGGCCTGTGACTAGTGGTGTACCGCAGGGCTCTGTATTGGGACCTCTGCTGTTTGTGATTTATATAAATGATCTAGAAGAAGGAGGAACTGGGGTGATCAGTAAGTTTGCGGACGACACAAAACTGGCAGGACTTGCAGATAGTGAGGAACATTGTCAGAGGCTACAGAAGGATATAGATAGGCTGGAAATTTGGGCAAGGAAATGGCAGATGGAGTTCAATCCTGATAAATGCGAAGTGATGCATTTTGGTGGGAATAATGTAGGGAGGAGCTACACGATAAATGGAAGAACCATAAAGGGTGTAGAGACGCAGAGGGACCTGGGTGTGCAAGTCCACAGATCTTTGAAGGTGACGTCGCAGGTGGAGAAGGTGGTGAAGAAGGCATATGGCATGCTTGCCTTTATAGGACGGGGCATAGAGTATAAGAGTTGGGGTCTGATGTTGCAGATGTATAGAACGTTGGTTCGGCCGCATTTGGAATACTGCGTCCAGTTCTGGTCGCCACACTACCAGAAGGACGTGGAGGCTTTGGAGAGAGTACAGAGGAGGTTTACCAGGATGTTGCCTGGTATGGAGGGGCTTGGTTATGAGGAGAGATTGGGGAAACTGGGGTTGTTCTCCTTGGAAAGACGGAGGATGAGGGGAGACTTAATAGAGGTGTATAAAATTATGAAAGGCATAGATAGGGTGAACGGTGGGAAGCTTTTCCCCGGGTCGGTGGTGACGTTCACGAGGGGTCATAGGTTCAAGGTGAAGGGGGGGAGGTTTAACACAGATATCAGAAGGACATATTTCACACAGAGGGTCGTGGGGGCCTGAAATGTGTTGCCGGGCAAGGTGGTGGAGGCGGACACACTGGGAACATTTAAGACTTATCTAGACAGCTATATGAACGGAGTGGGAATGGAGGGATACAAAAGAGTGGTCTAGTTTGGACCAGGGAGCGGCGCGGGCTAATTGTTCCTTGTTTCTCGTTTCAAGGCTTCATTCTATGATCATCTTGCTGGTGCCAGTACAGAGCGAGACTGCGGATAGTTGGGAACCTGTCTCGGGGGCAGGGAATTCATATGGTGTCGTGGAAGTGGAAATGACTAGGGTTGGGAAGCATTTTCCGATCGGGGCCATTGTGATCTCCTGGACTCGTTTCGATCGCCTCAGGGGGTCGGAGAGGAATTTCCCAGATTTTTTTTCCCCATATTGGCCCTGGGGTTTTTCACTCTGGGTTTTCGCCTCTCCCTGGAGATCACATGGTCTGGAATGGGGGAGTGGGGGTGAGTTAATAGGTTGTAATGAACAAAGCATCGTAGCTGTGAGGGACAGCTCGGTGGATAGGATATTGGTATGTAGATAGGCTGGAAAATTTGGCGGGGATCCTGGATTCAGGATTCAATCCTAGACCGGGGAGAGGCGCAGGCTTGGAGGGCCGAAGGGCCTGTTCCTGTGCTGTATTGTTCTTTGTTCTTGTCTATAGAATTTTGGAAGATGACCAGCAATGCATCCAATATTTCCAGCGCCGCTTCCTTTAATACTCTGGGATGTAGATTATCAGGCCCTGGGGATTTGTCAGCCTTTAACCCCATTCATTCCCCCAGCACCATTTTCTTACTAATACTGATTTCCTTCAATTCAATTCCACACTCTCACTAAACCATTGGTTCCCTAACATTTCTGCCAGGTTATCTGTGCCTCTTTTGTGAAGACAGAACCAAAGTATATGTTCAATTCTTCTGCCATTTCTTTGCTCCCCATTTTAATTTCCCCGGAGAGATGGAGAGAGGCAGAGTCACTGAGAGATAGGGATGAGATAGTAATGCAGAGAGTAACAGTGAGATATTCAGGAGGGCAAGCAGCTAATAGTGGGGTACAACAAGGATCACTCCAAAGCCACAGATATTGCCTCATGTTGCCGCTTTCGCCATTTACCTTAAATCAGCATCCTCTGCTTTCCAAGCTTTCCCCCAATGTGCCGATTATCTCAAAGCCGATCCTCTCAGTCCCGGGACATCACTGCAGGAGTTCCTCAGGGTGAGTGTCCGAGGCCCCAACCATCTTCAGCTGCTCCATCACTGACCTTCCCTCCATAGGTGAGATGTTCGCTGATGATCGCAGCATTCACAACTCCTCAGATTGTGAAATAGTCAATGCCGGAATACTGAGCAGGACAGGCAGCATCTGTGTAAAGAGAAGCAGATTCTGGGACTGGGGGACTGAGAGACAGGAAGATAGTGAAACACACACAAACGCAGTGATGCACACACATAGATACACTCACAGTCTCACACACACACACAGATAGAGAACAGTCCCACAGTCTCACTCACAATATCCTAATCTCCCAGGCATTAAAGGGCAATTTGTAACGGCCAATCAACCTAACGCGCGCATCTTTGGAGTATGGGAGGAAACCGGAGCACCCGGAGGAAACCCACGCAGACACGGGGAGAACGTGCAAACTCCACACAGGCAGTGACCCGAGACCAAAATTGAACCCGGGTCCGTTGCACTGTGAGGCAGCAGAGCTAACCACTGTGACACCCATGTTGGCCTTCATTGCAAGAGGATTCGCGTGGAAGAGCAAGGATGTCTTACTGCAGCTGGACAGAGCCTCGGTGAGACCACACCTGGAGTCTTGTGTGCAGTGTTCCTCTCCTTATCTGAGGAAGGATGTACTTGCCACAGAGGGAGAGCAGTGAATGTTCACCAGACTGATTCCTGGGATGGCAGCATTGATGTCTGAGGGGAGATTGGGTCGGCTGGGCCTGTATTCACTGGAATGTAGAAGAGTGAGAGAGGAAGTGATTGAAAGGTTTAAAATTCTGACAGTGCTGGACAGGCTGGATACAGGGATATTGTTTCCTCCGGCTGGGGGTGTCTGGAACAAGGGGTCACAGTCTCAGGATACGGGGGGGCCATTTGGGACTGAGATGAGGGGAAACCTCTTCACTCAGAGGGTGGTGAACCTGTGGAATTCTCTCCCACAGAAAGCTGTGGAGACCAAGTCACTGAATATATTTAAGAAGGAAAGAGATAGATTTCTAGACTCTAAAAGTGTCGAGGTGTATGGGGAGAGCGCTGGGGTATGGCATTGAGACAGAGGATCGGCCATGACAGTGTTGAATGGTGGGTCAGGCTCGAAGGGCTGAATGGCCTCCTCCTATTTTCTATGTTGATGTGACCGCCCCAAGTCTCTTTGGGCCTCCACTCTTTCCAGCTTTTCCCCATTCATAAAGCAACGTGTTCTATCCTTTTTAAAGTGGGTGACCACACAATTGTCTACAATGAAATCCATCTTTCACTCTTTGATCCATTGACTTCAGACATGAAGATTTGTTTGTCATTTGAAGCTTCCAGCTACAATGCTGCCAATGCTGCCTGTTTGTGTGCACTGTGGCAAACTTTCTATCTCATCATCTTAAACCCTTACTAAATACGGGAACACATAGCCCACCTTTGGACAGGAAGAGATCATTTTGGCATGGCCAATCCACCTAACCTTCGCATCTTTGGACACTAGGGGCGGGATTTCCAGTCTTGGGACGAGCGTGGCTGAGGTGATTTAGTCATGGTGAATACACGGGGCTATGGGGATAGGGTGGAGGGGACAGGATAGGGTGGAGGGGAGGGCCTGGATAGGCTGCTCTTTTGGAGAGTCAGTGCAGAATCGATGGGCTGAATGGCCTCCTTCTGCACTGTAGGGATTCTATGAGAGACTTTGGCATGGTCCTGCCCTGCCTGTTACAATTCCCAAGGTGGGCGGGATGGGAAACTTCCACAGTTGGTGTCAATTTAGCACGGCCAATCCACCTAACCTATTCATCTTTGGGCACTAAGTGGCAACGTAGCATGGTCAATTCACCAAATCTTCACATTTTTGGACACTAAGGGGCAA
>NW_027591371.1:80000-93007 GCF_964213995.1 Mustelus asterias | reverse complement strand
TGAGAAGCACAGCAAGGAGATCGACCTGGTCAGCAGAGATCCCAAACACCTCAATGACGAAATCGTTAAGGTAAGTTTCTGGCATTGGAGGCAAGACTCGAAGAAGGCATGAGGGATACTTGCCTTTATTGACCAAGGCATAGAATATAAGAATGGGAGGTTGTGATGGAGTTGCACAAAACACTGGTGAGGTCACAGCTAGAGCACTGTGTGCAGTTCTGGTCTCCACACTATAGGAAGGATGTGATTGCTCTGGAGAGGGTGCGGAGGAGATTCCTGGGATGGAACACTTAAGTTAAGTTTAAGTTTATTTATCAGTGTCACAAGTAGACTCACATTAACACTGCAATGAAGTTACTGTGAAAATTCCCAAGGAGAGGATGGGTAGACTTGGGTTGTTTTGGTTGGAGCAGAGAAGGCTGAGGGGCGACCTGATCGAGGTGTACAAGATTATGAGGGGCATTGATAAGATGGAAAGGAAGAAACTTTCCCCCTGAGCAGAGGGGCCAATAACTAGGGGGCAGCCTCCTGGTGAATCTCCTCCGCACCCTCTCCAGTGCAATCACATCCTTCCGATAATGTGGCGACCAGAACTGTACACAGTACTCTAGCTGCGGCCTAATCAGCGTTTTATACAGCTCCATCACAACCTCCCATTCTTATATTCGATTCTTCAGCGAATAAAGACAAGTATCCCATATGCCTTTTGAACCACCTTATCCCCCTGCCTTCAGGGATCGATGGACAATCACCCCAAGGTGCCTCTGGCCCTCTGTCCCAGCATCCTATCATTCATCGTGTATTCCCTTACCTTGATGTCGAATCATAGAATCCCGACATTGCAGGAGGCCATTCGGCCCATCAAGTCTACACTGACCACAATCCCACCCAGGCCCATTCCCTGTAACTCTACGTATTTACCCTGCTAATGCACCTAACCTACACATCTTTGGACACTAAGGGGCAATTTAGCATGGCCAATCCACCTAACCTGCACATCTTTGGACACTAAGGGGCAATTTAGCTTGGCCAATCCACCTAACCCGCACATCTTTGGACACTAAGGGGCAATTTAGCATGGCCAATCCACCTAACCTGCACATCTTTGGACACTAAGGGGCAATTTAGCATGGCCAATCCACCTAACCTGCACATCTTTGGACACTAAGGGACAACTTAGCATGGCCAATCCACCTAACCTACACATCTTTGGACACTAAAGGACAATTTAGCATGGCCAATCCACCTAACCTACACATCTTTGGACACTAAGGGACAATTTAGCACGGCCAATCCATCTAACCTATATACCTTTGTTAGTCCTTCAATAATGCATCACCTCACACTTTTCAGAGTTAAATTTCATTTGCCGCTGTTTTGCCTATCTGACCAGCCCGTGTATATTGTCCTGGAATCTAAGGTTATTGTCCTTCCTATTTAGACCATCAATTTTCGTGCCATCTGTGAACTTATTGATCATAACTACTACATTCACAGATTCCAGATCACAAACGTATACTACAAACAGCAACAGTCCCAGCACCGATCCCTCTGTTACAACACTGGACACAGGCTTCCAGTCGCAAAAACATCCTTGGCCCATCACCCTTTGCCTCCCGCTACTAAGTCAGGAGCGTTTGATGGGGACAGTGTAGAGGGAGCGTTACTCTGTATCTAAACCCGTGCTGTACCTGTCCTGGGAGTGTTTGATGGGGACAGTGTAGAGGGAGCTTTACTCTGTATCTAAACCCGTGCTGTACCTGTCCTGGGAGTGTTTGATGGGGACAGTGTAGAGGGAGCTTTACTCTGTATCTAACCCCGTGCTGTACCTGTCCTGGGAGTGTTTGATGTGGGACAGTGTAGAGGGAGCTGAACTCTGTATCTAAACCCGTGCTGTACCTGTCCTGGGAGTGTTTGATGTGGGACAGTGTAGAGGGAGCTGAACTCTGTATCTAAACCCGTGCTGTACCTGTCCTGGGAGTGTTTGATGGCGACAGTGTAGAGGGAGCTGAACTCCGTATCTAAACCCGTGCTGTACCTGTCCTGGGAATGTTTGATGGGGGACAGTGTAGAGGGAGCTTTACTCTGTATCTAACCCCGTGCTGTACCTGTCCTGGGAGTGTTTGATGTGGGACAGTGTAGAGGGAGCTGAACTCTGTATCTAAACCCGTGCTGTACCTGTCCTGGGAGTGTTTGATGGGGACAGTGTAGAGGGAGCTTTACTCCATATCTAAACCCGTGCTGTACCTGTCCTGGGAATGTTTGATGGGGGACAGTGTAGAGGGAGCTTTACTCTGTATCTAACCCCGTGCTGTACCTGTCCCGGGAGTGTTTGATGGGGGACAGTGTAGAGGGAGCTTTACTCCATATCTAAACCCATGCTGTACCTGTCCTGGGAGTGTTTGATGGGCATGATGTGGAGATGCCAGCGTTGGACTGGGGTAAACACAGTAAGAAGTCTAACAACACCAGGTTAAAGTATAACAGGTTTATTTGGTAGCAAAAGCCACGAGCTTTCGGAACAGGCTGTTCCTTCTTCAGGTGGGTGGGAGTAACATTCCAATCATTATTCATGAATATTGAGTTTGTGTCTTTGTGCCCTGTTTGTGATCAGAACTCCCACCCATCTGACGAAGGAACCGCCTGTTCCGAAAGCTAGTGGCTTTTGCTACCAAATAAACCTGTTGGACTTTAACCTGGTGTTGTTAGACTTCTTACAATGTTTGATGGGGACAGTGTTGAGGGAGCTTTATTCTGTATCTAACCCCATGCTGTAACTGTCCTGGGAGTGTTTTTTGGGGACAGTGTAGAGGGAGCTTTACTCTGTATCTAACCCCATGCTGTACCTGTCCTGGGAGTGTTTGATGGGGGACAGTGTAGAGGGAGCTTTACTCTGTATCTAACCCCGTGCTGTCCCTGTCCTGGGAGTGTTTGATGGGGACAGCGTAGAGGGAGCTTTACACTGTATCTAACCCTGTGCTGTACCCGTCCTGGGAGTGTTTGATGGGGACAGTGTGGAGGGAGCTTTACTCTGTATCTAAACCCGTGCTGTACCTGTCCTGGGAGTGTTTGATGGGGACAGTGTAGAGGGAGCTTTACTCTGTATCTAACCCCGTGCTGTACCTGTCCTGGGAGTGTTTGATGGGGACAGTGTAGAGGGAGCTTTGCAGTGAATTGAAGCCACTGGATATAATATCTTGGTGCTGGTGAGAGAGCGGTCTATATTTAATGGACTGTCTGAATTGCTGAGTTTTTTCTGACCGATGGCTTTCAGTGGAACAGTTGCTCGGACAGACTGATGGAAGGAAACAGCTGGAACAGGGTCGAAATGAGATCCCAGCTGAGTTAAAGTTACAGAAAATCTCCATAGAGATGCAATGCAGTAAATCATTCTCAAGAGTCACTCCAAGCCCTCTGCAAATCTAAATTAAACACCACACAGATAATAGTGAGCAAAATGTAACAAACCAATCTGTGTGTGTACGGTCCGTGTGTGTGTGTGTCTCAGTGTCAGCTCCTGTACGGTCCGTGTGTGTGTCTCAGTGTCAGCTCCTGTACAGTCTGTGTGTGTGTCTCAGTGTCAGCTCCTGTACGGTCTGTGTGTGTGTCTCAGTGTCAGCTCCTGTACAGTCTGTGTGTGTGTGTCTCAGTGTCAGCTCCTGTACAGTCTGTGTGTGTGTCTCAGTGTCAGCTCCTGTACGGTCTGTGTGTGTGTCTCAGTGTCAGCTCCTGTACGGTCTGTGTGTGTGTCTCAGTGTCAGCTCCTGTACAGTCTGTGTGTGTGTCTCAGTGTCAGCTCCTGTACGGTCTGTGTGTGTGTCTCAGTGTCAGCTCCTGTACGGTCTGTGTGTGTGTCTCAGTGTCAGCTCCTGTACAGTCCGTGTGTGTGTCTCAGTGTCAGCTCCTGTACGGTCTGTGTGTGTGTATCAGTGTCAGCTCCTGTACAGTCCGTGTGTGTGTCTCAGTGTCAGCTCCTGTACGATCCGTGTGTGTCTCAGTGTCAGCTCCTGTACGGTCTGTGTGTGTGTCTCAGTGTCAGCTCCTGTACGGTCTGTGTGTGTGTCTCAGTGTCAGCTCCTGTACGGTCTGTGTGTGTGTATCAGTGTCAGCTCCTGTACAGTCCGTGTGTGTGTGTCTCAGTGTCAGCTCCTGTACGGTCTGTGTGTGTGTCTCAGTGTCAGCTCCTGTACAGTCCGTGTGTCTCAGTGTCAGCTCCTGTACGGTCCGTGTGTGTGTCTCAGTGTCAGCTCCTGTACAGTCTGTGTGTGTGTCTCAGTGTCAGCTCCTGTACGGTCTGTGTGTGTGTCTCAGTGTCAGCTCCTGTACAGTCTGTGTGTGTGTGTCTCAGTGTCAGCTCCTGTACAGTCTGTGTGTGTGTCTCAGTGTCAGCTCCTGTACGGTCTGTGTGTGTGTCTCAGTGTCAGCTCCTGTACGGTCTGTGTGTGTGTCTCAGTGTCAGCTCCTGTACAGTCTGTGTGTGTGTCTCAGTGTCAGCTCCTGTACGGTCTGTGTGTGTGTCTCAGTGTCAGCTCCTGTACGGTCTGTGTGTGTGTCTCAGTGTCAGCTCCTGTACAGTCCGTGTGTGTGTCTCAGTGTCAGCTCCTGTACGGTCTGTGTGTGTGTATCAGTGTCAGCTCCTGTACAGTCCGTGTGTGTGTCTCAGTGTCAGCTCCTGTACGATCCGTGTGTGTCTCAGTGTCAGCTCCTGTACGGTCTGTGTGTGTGTCTCAGTGTCAGCTCCTGTACGGTCTGTGTGTGTGTCTCAGTGTCAGCTCCTGTACGGTCTGTGTGTGTGTATCAGTGTCAGCTCCTGTACAGTCCGTGTGTGTGTGTCTCAGTGTCAGCTCCTGTACGGTCTGTGTGTGTGTCTCAGTGTCAGCTCCTGTACAGTCCGTGTGTCTCAGTGTCAGCTCCTGTACAGTCCGTGTGTCTCAGTGTCAGCTCCTGTACAGTCCGTGTGTCTCAGTGTCAGCTCCTGTACGGTCTGTGTGTGTTGTTTCTTACGCGCTATACAGACAAAGCATACCGTTCATTCAGATGGAAAAGGAGCGAGTGTAGAATGTAGTGTTACAGTCACAGCTAGGGTGTAGAGAAAGATCAACTTAATGCGAGGTAGGTCCATTCAAAAGTCTGACAGCAGCAGGGAAGAAGCTGTTCTTAGATCAGTATAGCACAGGAAACAGGCCCTTCGGCCTTCCAAGTTGAGTCGGTTGGTGCGTGAGCTCAGACTTTTGTATCTTTTTCCCAAAGAAAGTGGAAGAGAGAATGTTCGGGGTGCGTGGGGTCCTTAATTATGCCGGCTGCTTTTCCCGAGGCAGGGGGAAGTGTAGACAGAGCCAATGGATGGGAGGCTGGTTTGAGTGATGGATTGGGCTACGTTCGCAACCCGTAGTAGTTTCTTGTGGTCTTGGGCAGAGCAGGAGCCCAGACCAAGCTGTGATACACCCAGAAAGAATGCTTTCGAAGGTGCATCTGGTGAGAATCGTAGTGGACATGCCAGATTTCCTTAGCCTCCTGAGAAAGTAGAGGCATTAGTGGGCTTTCTTAACTGTAGCGTTGGCGTGGAGGGACCAGGACAGGTTGTTGGTGATCTGGTGCCATGAATTTGGTTGCCACTGCTCTCCCCGGCACTGTCATCTCCCGCAACAGTACCCAAAGAGGTACATCTGTTGGAAAGTGGGATGGCCACAGGGGACTCCTACACGGCCTGCCTTCCTGCACGCTGCCTGTTCAATCTCCACTTGCGATGTGACCACCTCACTGAGCCTGCTCTCCGCGACTTGCTCAGCATTGTGGATGCTCAACAGTGAATCCACCCTCGGCTCCAGCTCTGAAATGCGGTTCACCAGTAACTCCAGTTGGACCCAGTTCCTGCACCTGTGCTTACCAGGAAAAACTGAAGCTTCAGTGATTTCCCACATAGCACAGGAAGAGCATATCACAGGAGCGAGCTCTCCTACCACGACTCCCCATAAACCCCTTATTTTACTCCCTTTTTTAACAAGATAGTATGCTTATCTAAGAATACTATGAACTTACCGTCTTTATGCTGACCATCCGTCATTACCCTACTTTGCTAACTTATATTATCATAACAACACTGAATTCGCTTAATTTGTGTTGAGTTTCTCTCTTAATCCCTTCTCCCAAAGAAAAATACGCCTCCCTCCCCTTCATCCAACTCCCACACTTAAGTAGCAACATACTGCAGTCACCAAACTGGCCCCCCCAGCACTCCCAAACCTCCCCACACTCCCAAAACCACCCCCCACACTCCCAAACCTCCCCGCACTCCCAAAACCACCCCCCGCACTCCCAAACCGACCCCCCGCACTCCCAAACCCTCCCCGCACTCCCAAAACCACCCCCTGCACTCCCAAACCGACCCCCCGCACTCCCAAAACCACCCCCCACACTCCCAAACCTCCCCGCACTCCCAAACCGAACCCCCGCACTCCCAAACCCTCCCCGCACTCCCAAAACCCCCCCCCCCGGAGTCCCAAACACCCCCGCAGTCCCAAACCCTCCCCGCACTCCCAAAACCACCCCCCGCACTCCCAAAACCACCCCCCGCACTCCCAAAACCACCCCCCGCACTCCCAAAACCACCCCCCGCACTCCCAAACCCTCCCCGCACTCCCAAAACCACCCCCCGCACTCCCAAAACCACCCCCCGCACTCCCAAACCCTCCCCGCACACTCCCAAAACCACCCCCCGCACTCCCAAACCCTCCCCGCACTCCCAAAACCACCCCCCACACTCCCAAACCCTCCCCGCACTCCCAAAACCACCCCCCGCACTCCCAAACCCTCCCCACACTCCCAAACCCTCCCCGCACTCCCAAAACCACCCCCCGCACTCCCAAACTCTCCCCGCACTCCCAAACTCTCCCCGCACTCCCAAACCCTCCCCACACTCCCAAACCCTCCCCGCACTCCCAAAACCACCCCCCGCACTCCCAAACCCTCCCCGCACTCCCAAAACCACCCCCCACACTCCCAAACCCTCCCCGCACTCCCAAACTCTCCCCGCACTCCCAAACCCTCCCCCCGCACTCCCAAACCCACCCCGCACTCCCAAACCCTCCCCGCACTCCCAAACCCCCCCCGCACTCCCAAACCCTCCCCACACTCCCAAACCCTCCCCGCACTCCCAAACCCCCCCCGCACTCCCAAACCCTCCCCGCACTCCCAAACCCCCCACACACTCCCAAACCCTCCCCGCACTCCCAAACCCCCCCCGCACTCCCAAACCCTCCCCGCACTCCCAAACCCTCCCCGCACTCCCAAACCCCCCCCGCACTCCCAAACCCTCCCCGCACTCCCAAACCCTCCCCGCACTCCCAAACCGCCCCCCCGCACTCCCAAACCCTCCCCGCACTCCCAATCCCTCCCCGCACTCCCAAACCCTCCCCGCACTCCCAAACCCTCCCCGCACTCCCAAACCCTCCCCGCACTCCCAAACCCCCCCCGCACTCCCAAACCCTCCCCGCACTCCCAAACCCTCCCCGCACTCCCAAACCCCCCCCGCACTCCCAAACCCTCCCCGCACTCCCAAACCCTCCCCGCACTCCCAAACCCTCCCCGCACTCCCAAACCCTCCCCGCAATCCCAAACCTTCCCCGCACTCCCAAAACCTCCCCGCACTCCCAAACCCCCCCCGCACTCCCAAACCCTCCCCGCACTCCCAAACCCTCCCCGCACTCCCAAACCCTCCCCACACTCCCAAACCCTCCCCGCACTCCCAAAACCACCCCCCGCACTCCCAAACCCCCCCCCGCACTCCCAAACCCTCCCCGCACTCCCAAACTCTCCCCGCACTCCCAAACCCACCCCGCACTCCCAAACCCACCCCGCACTCCCAAACCCTCCCCGCACTCCCAAACCCCCCCCGCACTCCCAAAACCACCCCCCGCACTCCCAAACCCTCCCCGCACTCCCAAACCCTCCCCGCACTCCTAAAACCCCCCGCACTCCCAAACCCCCCCCGCACTCCCAAACCCTCCCCGCACTCCCAAACCCTCCCCGCACTCCCAAACCCTCCCCGCACTCCCAAACCCTCCCCGCACTCCCAAACCCTCCCCGCACTCCCAAACCCTCCCCGCACTCCCAAACCCTCCCCGCACTCCCAAACCCTCCCCGCACTCCCAAACCCTCCCCGCACTCCCAAACCCTCCCCGCACTCCCAAACCCCCCCCGCACTCCCAAACCCTCCCCGCACTCCCAAACCCCCCCCGCACTCCCAAACCCCCCCCGCACTCCCAAAACCTCCCCGCACTCCCAAACCCTCCCCGCACTCCCAAACCCTCCCCGCACTCCCAAAACTCCCCCGCACTCCCAAACCCTCCCCGCACTCCCAAACCCTCCCCGCACTCCCAAACCCTCCCCGCACTCCCAAACCCTCCCCGCACTCCCAAACCCTCCCCGCACTCCCAAACCCTCCCCGCACTCCCAAACCCTCCCCGCACTCCCAAACCCTCCCCGCACTCCCAAACCCCCCCCGCACTCCCAAACCCTCCCCGCACTCCCAAACCCTCCCCGCACTCCCAAACCCTCCCCGCACTCCCAAACCCTCCCCGCACTCCCAAACCCTCCCCGCACTCCCAAACCTCCCCGCACTCCCAAACCCTCCCCGCACTCCCAAAACCCCCCCGCACTCCCAAACCCCCCCCGCACTCCCAAACCCTCCCCGCACTCCCAAACCCCCCCCGCACTCCCAAACCCTCCCCCCACACTCCCAAACCCTCCCCGCACTCCCAAACCCCCCCCGCACTCCCAAACCCTCCCCGCACTCCCAAACCCTCCCCGCACTCCCAAACCCTCCCCGCACTCCCAAACCCTCCCCGCACTCCCAAACCCCCCCCGCACTCCCAAACCCTCCCCGCACTCCCAAACCCTCCCCGCACTCCCAAACCCCCCCCGCACTCCCAAACCCTCCCCCCACACTCCCAAACCCTCCCCGCACTCCCAAAACCCCCCCGCACTCCCAAACCCTCCCGCACTCCCAAACCCTCCCCGCACTCCCAAACCCTCCCCGCACTCCCAAACCCCCCCCGCACTCCCAAATCCTCCCCGCACTCCCAAACCCTCCCCGCACTCCCAAACCCTCCCCGCACTCCCAAAACCTCCCCGCACTCCCAAACCCTCCCCGCACTCCCAAACCCTCCCCGCACTCCCAAACCCTCCCCGCACTCCCAAAACCTCCCCGCACTCCCAAACCCTCCCCGCACTCCCAAACCCCCCCCGCATTCCAAAACCCTCCCCGCACTCCCAAACCCCCCCCACACTCCCAAACCCTCCCCGCACTCCCAAACCCCCCCCGCACTCCCAAACCCTCCCCGCACTCCCAAACCCTCCCCGCACTCCCAAACCCTCCCCGCACTCCCAAACCCTCCCCCCGCACTCCCAAACCCTCCCCCCGCACTCCCAAACCCTCCCCGCACTCCCAAACCCCCCCCGCACTCCCAAACCCCCCCCGCACTCCCAAACCCTCCCCACACTCCCAAACCCTCCCCGCACTCCCAAAACCTCCCCGCACTCCCAAACCCTCCCCGCACTCCCAAACCCCCCCCGCACTCCCAAACCCTCCCCGCACTCCCAAACCCCCCCCACACTCCCAAACCCTCCCCGCACTCCCAAACCCCCCCCGCACTCCCAAACCCTCCCCGCACTCCCAAACCCTCCCCGCACTCCCAAACCCTCCCCGCACTCCCAAACCCTCCCCCCGCACTCCCAAACCCTCCCCCCGCACTCCCAAACCCTCCCCGCACTCCCAAACCCCCCCCGCACTCCCAAACCCCCCCCCGCACTCCCAAACCCTCCCCGCACTCCCAAACCCCCCCCGCACTCCCAAACCCCTCCCCACACTCCCAAACCCTCCCCGCAATCCCAAACCCCCCCCGCACTCCCAAACCCTCCCCGCACTCCCAAACCCTCCCCGCACTCCCCAAACCCCACCCCCCGCACTCCCAAACCCTCCCCGCACTCCCAAATCCCCCCCGCACTCCCAAACCCCCCCCGCACTCCCAAATCCTCCCCGCACTCCCAAACCCTCCCCGCACTCCCAAACCCTCCCCGCACTCCCAAACCCTCCCCGCACTCCCAAAACCTCCCCGCACTCCCAAACCCCCCCCCCGCACTCCCAAACCCTCCCCGCACTCCCAAACCCTCCCCGCACTCCCAAACCCTCCCCGCACTCCCAAACCCTCCCCGCACTCCCAAACCCTCCCCGCACTCCCAAACCCCCCCCGCACTCCCAAACCCTCCCCGCACTCCCAAACCCTCCCCGCACTCCCAAACCCCCCCCGCACTCCCAAACCCTCCCCGCACTCCCAAACCCTCCCCGCACTCCCAAACCCTCCCCGCACTCCCAAACCCTCCCCGCAATCCCAAACCTTCCCCGCACTCCCAAAACCTCCCCGCACTCCCAAACCCCCCCGGCACTCCCAAACCCTCCCCACACTCCCAAACCCTCCCCGCACTCCCAAACCCTCCCCACACTCCCAAACCCTCCCCGCACTCCCAAAACCACCCCCCGCACTCCCAAACCCCCCCCGCACTCCCAAACCCTCCCCGCACTTCTAAACTCTCCCCGCACTCCCAAACCCACCCCGCACTCCCAAACCCACCCCGCACTCCCAAACCCTCCCCGCACTCCCAAACCCCCCCCGCACTCCCAAAACCACCCCCCGCACTCCCAAACCCTCCCCGCACTCCCAAACCCTCCCCGCACTCCTAAAATCCCCCCGCACTCCCAAACCCCCCCGCACTCCCAAACCCCCCCCACACTCCCAAACCCTCCCCGCACTCCCAAACCCCCCCCGCACTCCCAAACCCTCCCCGCACTCCCAAACCCTCCCCGCACTCCCAAACCCTCCCCGCACTCCCAAACCCTCCCCCGCACTCCCAAACCCTCCCCCCGCACTCCCAAACCCTCCCCGCACTCCCAAACCCCCCCCGCACTCCCAAACCCTCCCCGCACTCCCAAACCCTCCCCGCACTCCCAAACCCTCCCCGCACTCCCAAACCCTCCCCGCACTCCCAAACCCTCCCCGCACTCCCAAAACCTCCCCGCACTCCCAAACCCCCCCCCCGCACTCCCAAACCCTCCCCGCACTCCCAAACCCTCCCCGCACTCCCAAACCCTCCCCGCACTCCCAAACCCTCCCCGCACTCCCAAACCCTCCCCGCACTCCCAAACCCCCCCCGCACTCCCAAACCCTCCCCGCACTCCCAAACCCTCCCCGCACTCCCAAACCCCCCCCGCACTCCCAAACCCTCCCCGCACTCCCAAACCCTCCCCGCACTCCCAAACCCTCCCCGCACTCCCAAACCCTCCCCGCAATCCCAAACCTTCCCCGCACTCCCAAAACCTCCCCGCACTCCCAAACCCCCCCGCACTCCCAAACCCTCCCCACACTCCCAAACCCTCCCCGCACTCCCAAACCCTCCCCACACTCCCAAACCCTCCCCGCACTCCCAAACCACCCCCCGCACTCCCAAACCCCCCCCGCACTCCCAAACCCTCCCCGCACTTCTAAACTCTCCCCGCACTCCCAAACCCACCCCGCACTCCCAAACCCACCCCGCACTCCCAAACCCTCCCCGCACTCCCAAACCCCCCCCGCACTCCCAAAACCACCCCCCGCACTCCCAAACCCTCCCCGCACTCCCAAACCCTCCCCGCACTCCTAAAACCCCCCCGCACTCCCAAACCCCCCCCGCACTCCCAAACCCTCCCCGCACTCCCAAACCCTCCCCGCACTCCCAAACCCTCCCCGCACTCCCAAACCCTCCCCGCACTCCCAAACCCTCCCCGCACTCCCAAACCCTCCCCGCACTCCCAAACCCTCCCCGCACTCCCAAACCCTCCCCGCACTCCCAAACCCTCCCCGCACTCCCAAACCCTCCCCGCACTCCCAAACCCTCCCCGCACTCCCAAACCCTCCCCGCACTCCCAAACGCTCCCCGCACTCCCAAACCCTCCCCGCACTCCCAAACCCTCCCCGCACTCCCAAACCCTCCGCGCACTCCCAAACCCTCCCCGCACTCCCAAACCCTCCCCGCACTCCCAAACCCTCCCCGCACTCCCAAACCCTCCCCGCACTCCCAAACCCTCCCCGCACTCCCAAACCCTCCCCGCACTCCCAAACCCCCCCCGCACTCCCAAACCCTCCCCGCACTCCCAAACCCTCCCCGCACTCCCAAACCCTCCCCGCACTCCCAAACCCTCCCCGCACTCCCAAACCCTCCCCGCACTCCCAAACCCTCCCCGCACTCCCAAACCCTCCCCGCACTCCCAAAACCCCCCCGCACTCCCAAACCCCCCCCGCACTCCCAAACCCCCCCCGCACTCCCAAACCCTCCCCCCACACTCCCAAACCCTCCCCGCACTCCCAAACCCCCCCCGCACTCCCAAACCCTCCCCGCACTCCCAAACCCTCCCCGCACTCCCAAACCCTCCCCGCACTCCCAAACCCTCCCCGCACTCCCAAACCCCCCCCGCACTCCCAAACCCTCCCCGCACTCCCAAACCCTCCCCGCACTCCCAAACCCCCCCCGCACTCCCAAACCCTCCCCCCACACTCCCAAACCCTCCCCGCACTCCCAAAACCCCCCCGCACTCCCAAACCCTCCCCGCACTCCCAAACCCTCCCCGCACTCCCAAACCCTCCCCGCACTCCCAAACCCCCCCCGCACTCCCAAACCCTCCCCGCACTCCCAAACCCTCCCCGCACTCCCAAACCCTCCCCGCACTCCCAAAACCTCCCCGCACTCCCAAACCCTCCCCGCACTCCCAAACCCTCCCCGCACTCCCAAACCCTCCCCGCACTCCCAAAACCTCCCCGCACTCCCAAACCCTCCCCGCACTCCCAAACCCTCCCCGCACTCCCAAACCCTCCCCGCACTCCCAAACCCTCCCCGCACTCCCAAACCCTCCCCGCACTCCCAAACCCTCCCCGCACTCCCAAACCCTCCCCGCACTCCCAAACCCCCCCCCGCACTCC
>NW_027591371.1:55000-75000 GCF_964213995.1 Mustelus asterias | reverse complement strand
ATATCTGCACAGTGACTGGTGTCTCTCAGTCCCTCTCTCTCTCTCTCAGGGAGATATCTGCACAGTGACTGGTGTCTCTCAGTCCCCCCTCTCTCTCTCAGGGAGATATCTGCACAGTGACTGGTGTCTCTCAGTCCCTCTCTCTCTCTCTCAGGGAGATATCTGCACAGTGACTGGTGTCTCTCAGTCCCCTCTCTCTCTCTCTCAGGGTGATATCTGTACAGTGACTGGTGTCTCTCAGTCCCCCCTCTCTCTCTCAGGGAGATATCTGTACACTGACTGGTGTCTCTCAGTCCCCTCTCTCTCTCTCTCTCAGGGAGATATTTGTGCACTGACTGGTGTCTCTCAGTCCTCTCTCTCGCTCTCAGGGAGATATCTGTACACTGACTGGTGTCTCTCAGTCCCCCCTCTCTCTCTCAGGGTGATATCTGCACAGTGACTGGTGTCTCTCAGTCCCCTCTCTCTCTCAGGGAGATATCTGTACACTGACTGGTGTCTCTCAGTCCCCTCTCTCTCTCTCTCAGGGAGATATCTGTACACTGACTGGTGTCTCTCAGTCCTCTCTCTCTCAGGGAGATATCTGCACAGTGACTGGTGTCTCTCAGTCCCCTCTCTCTCTCTCTCAGGGTGATATCTGTACAGTGACTGGTGTCTCTCAGTCCCCTCTCTCTCTCTCAGGGAGATACTTGTACACTGACTGGTGTCTCTCAGTCCCCTCTCTCTCTCTCAGGGAGATATCTGTGCACTGACTGGTGTCTCTCAGTCCCCTCTCTCTCTCTCTCAGGGAGATACTTGTACACTGACTGGTGTCTCTCAGTCCTCTCTCTCTCTCTCAGGGAGATATCTGTGCACTGACTGGTGTCTCTCAGTCCCCTCTCTCTCTCTCTCAGGGAGATATCTGTACACTGACTGGTGTCTCTCAGTCCTCTCTCTCTCTCAGGGGGATATCTGTGCACTAACTGGTGTCTCTCAGTCCCCCCTCTCTCTCTCTCTCAGGGAGATATTTGTGCACTGACTGGTGTCTCTCAGTCCTCTCTCTCGCTCTCAGGGAGATATCTGTACACTGACCGGTGTCTCTCAGTCCCCTCTCTCTCTCAGGGAGATATCTGTACACTGACTGGTGTCTCTCAGTCCCCTCTCTCTCTCAGGGAGATATCTGTACACTGACTGGTGTCTCTCAGTCCCACCCCTCTCTCTGGGAGATATCTGTACACTGACTGGTGTCTCTCAGCCCTCTCTCTCTCTCTCTCTCAGGGAGATATCCGTACACTGACTGGTGTCTCTCAGTCCTCTCTCTCTCTCTCTCAGAGAGATATCTGTACACTGACTGGTGTCTCTCAGTCCCCTCTCTCTCTCAGGGAGATACCAGTACACTGACTGGTGTCTCTCAGTCCTCTCTCTCTCTCTCAGGGAGATATCTGTACACTGACTGGTGTCTCTCAGTCCTCTCTCTCTCTCTCAGGGGGATATCTGTGCACTGACTGCTGTCTCTCAGTCCTCTCTCTCTCAGGGAGATATCTGTACACTGACTGGTGTCTCTCAGTCCCCCCTCTCTCTCTCTGGGAGATATCTGTACACTGACTGGTGTCTCTCAGTCCCCTCTCTCTGGGAGATATCTGTACACTGACTGGTATCTCTCAGTCCTCTCTCTCTCAGGGAGATATCCGTACACTGACTGGTGTCTCTCAGTCCCCCCCCTCTCTCTCTGGGAGATATCTGTACACTGACTGGTGTCTCTCAGTCCTCTCTCTCTCTCAGAGAGATATCTGTACACTGACTGGTGTCTCTCAGTCCCCTCTCTCTCTCAGGGAGATACCTGTACACTGACTGGTGTCTCTCAGTCCCCTCTCTCTCTCTCAGGGAGATACCTGTACACTGACTGGTGTCTCTCAGTCCCCTCTCTCTCTCAGGGAGATATCTGTACACTGACTGGTGTGTCTCAGTCCCCCCTCTCTCTCTCAGGGAGATATCTGTACACTGACTGGTGTCTCTCAGTCCCCTCTCTCTCTCAGGGAGATACCAGTACACTGACTGGTGTCTCTCAGTCCTCTCTCTCTCTCTCAGGGAGATATCTGTACACTGACTGGTGTCTCTCAGTCCTCTCTCTCTCTCTCAGGGGGATATCTGTGCACTGACTGCTGTCTCTCAGTCCTCTCTCTCTCAGGGAGATATCTGTACACTGACTGGTGTCTCTCAGTCCCCCCTCTCTCTCTCTGGGAGATATCTGTACACTGACTGGTGTCTCTCAGTCCCCTCTCTCTGGGAGATATCTGTACACTGACTGGTATCTCTCAGTCCTCTCTCTCTCAGGGAGATATCCGTACACTGACTGGTGTCTCTCAGTCCCCCCCCTCTCTCTCTGGGAGATATCTGTACACTGACTGGTGTCTCTCAGTCCTCTCTCTCTCTCAGAGAGATATCTGTACACTGACTGGTGTCTCTCAGTCCCCTCTCTCTCTCAGGGAGATACCTGTACACTGACTGGTGTCTCTCAGTCCCCTCTCTCTCTCTCAGGGAGATACCTGTACACTGACTGGTGTCTCTCAGTCCCCTCTCTCTCTCAGGGAGATATCTGTACACTGACTGGTGTGTCTCAGTCCCCCCTCTCTCTCTCAGGGAGATATCTGTACACAGACTGGTGTCTCTCAGTCCCCTCTCTCGCAGGGAGGTATCTGTACACTAATTGGTGTCTCTCAGTCCCCTCTCTCTCTCGGGGGAGATATCTGTACACTGACTGGTGTCTCTCAGTCCCCTCTCTCTCTCTCAGGGAGATATCTGTGCACTGACTGGTGTGTCTCAGTTCCCCCTCTCTCTCTCAGGGAGATATCTGTACACTGACTGGTGTCTCTCAGTCCCCTCTCTCTCTCTCAGGGAGATATCTGGGCACTGACTGGTGTGTCTCAGTCCCCCCTCTCTCTCTCAGGGAGATATCTGTACACAGACTGGTGTCTCTCAGTCCCCTCTCTCGCAGGGAGGTATCTGTACACTAATTGGTGTCTCTCAGTCCCCTCTCTCTCTCGGGGGAGATATCTGTACACTGACTGGTGTCTCTCAGTCCCCTCTCTCTCTCTCTCAGGGAGATATCTGTGCACTGACTGGTGTGTCTCAGTTCCCCCTCTCTCTCTCAGGGAGATATCTGTACACTGACTGGTGTCTCTCAGTCCCCTCTCTCTCTCTCAGGGAGATATCTGGGCACTGACTGGTGTGTCTCAGTCCCCCCCCCCTCTCTCTCAGGGAGATATCTGTACACTAACTGGTGTCTCTCAGTCCTCTCTCTCGCTCTCAGGGAGATATCTGTACACTGACTGGTGTCTCTCAGTCCCCTCTCTCTCTCAGGGAGATATCCGTACACTGACTGGTGTCTCTCAGTCCTCTCTCTCTCTCTCAGGGAGATATCTGTACACTGACTGGTGTCTCTCAGTCCTCTCTCTCTCTCTCAGGGAGATATCTGTACACTACCTGGTGTCTCTCAGTCCTCTCTCTCTCTCAGGGAGATATCCGTACACTGACTGGTGTCTCTCAGTCCTCTCTCTCTCTCACAGGGAGATATTTGTACACTGACTGGTGTCTCTCAGTCCCCCCTCTCTCTCTCAGGGAGATATCTGTACACTACCTGGTGTCTCTCAGTCCTCTCTCTCTCTCTCAGGGAGATATCTGTACACTGACTGGTGTCTCTCAGTCCCCTCTCTCTCTCAGGGAGAATGTCAAATAAGATGACTGCTGATTTTAATAAACTAATTCTTGCTTTCACAATTTGCTTCTATTTAATAACGATTGAAATAAAAGAGTTTAATAAAATGAGTCAAAACTTCACAGTTCTATCAGATTACAATGCAAATTTCACAACTAGATAACCAGGGACTGGAACTGCAATTTAAACAAACGCAACAGCAGAGAGGGACAAAAGAGGCAGAATCACAGCGTCTCAGAGAGTGCAGAGAATATCAGAGTGTTACAGTGAGGGGTGTGGGATATATCAGTGTTACAGTGAGGGGTGTGGGGTATATCAGAGTGTTACAGTGAGGGGTGTGGGGTATGTCAGAGTGTTACAGTGAGGGGTGTGGGGTATATCAGAGTGTTACAGTGAGGGGTGTGGGATATATCAGAGTGTTACAGTGAGGGGTGTGGGATATATCAGAGTGTTACAGTGAGGGGTGTGGGATATATCAGTGTTACAGTGAGGGGTGTGGGATATATCAGAGTGTTACAGTGAGGGGTGTGGGGTATGTCAGAGTGTTACAGTGAGGGGTGTGGGGTGTATCACAGTGTTACAGTGAGGGGTGTGGGGTATATCAGAGTGTTACAGTGAGGGGTGTGGGGTATATCAGAGTGTTACAGTGAGGGGTGTGGGGTATATCAGAGTGTTACAGTGAGGGGTGTGGGGTGTATCAGAGTGTCACAGTGAGGGGTGTGGGGTATATCAGAGTGTTACAGTGAGGGGTGTGGGGTATATCAGAGTGTTACAGTGAGGGGTGTGGGGTGTATCAGAGTGTCACAGTGAGGGGTGTGGGGTATATCAGAGTGTTACAGTGAGGGGTGTGGGGTATATCAGAGTGTTACAGTGAGGGGTGTGGGATATATCAGAGTGTTACAGTGAGGGGTGTGGGGTATATCAGAGTGTTACAGTGAGGGGTGTGGGGTGTATCAGAGTGTTACAGTGAGGGGTGTGGGGTGTATCAGAGCGTTACAGTGAGGGGTGTGGGGTGTATCAGAGCGTTACAGTGAGGGGTGTGGGGTATATCAGAGTGTTACAGTGAGGGGTGTGGGGTATATCAGAGTGTTACAGTGAGGGGTGTGGGGTGTATCAGAGCGTTACAGTGAGGGGTGTGGGGTATATCAGAGTGTTACAGTGAGGGGTGTGGGGTGTATCAGAGTGTTACAGTGAGGGGTGTGGGATATATCAGAGTGTTACAGTGAGGGGTGTGGGATACATCAGAGTGTTACAGTGAGGGGTGTGGGGTATATCAGAGTGTTACAGTGAGGGGTGTGGAATATATCAGAGTGTTACAGTGAGGGGTGTGGGGTACATCAGAGTGTTACAGTGAGGGGTGTGGGATATATCAGAGTGTTACAGTGAGGGGTGTGGAGTATATCAGAGTGTTACAGTGAGGGGTGTGGGGTATATCAGAGTGTTACAGCGAGGGGTGTGGGGTATATCAGAGTGTTAAAGTGAGGGGTGTGGGGTATATCAGAGTGTTACAGTGAGGGGTGTGGGATATATCAGAGTGTTACAGTGAGGGGTGTGGGATATATCAGAGTGTTACAGTGAGGGGTGTGGGGTATGTCAGAGTGTTACAGTGAGGGGTGTGGGGTGTATCACAGTGTTACAGTGAGGTGTGTGGGATATATCAGAGTGTTACAGTGAGGGGTGTGGGATGTATCAGAGTGTTACAGTGAGGGGTGTGGGGTATATCAGAGTGTTACAGTGAGGGGTATGGGATGTATCAGAGTGTTACAGTGAGGGGTGTGGGGTATGTCAGAGTGTTACAGTGAGGGGTGTGGGGTGTATCACAGTGTTACAGTGAGGTGTGTGGGATATATCAGAGTGTTACAGTGAGGGGTATGGGATATATCCCTCGGGCAAGAGAATTGGATGGGGAGGAGTTCGTTAGGTGTGTTCAGGAGGGTTTCCTGACACAGCATGTGGACAAGCCTACAAGAGGAGAGGCTGTACTTGATCTCATACTGACCAATGAGCCTGGGCAGGTGTCAGATCTCTCAGTGGGAGAGCATCTTGGGGATAGCGATCATAATTCTATCTCCTTTATGCTTGCATTGGAAAAAGAGAGGATCGGGCAAGCTAGGAAAGTGTTTATATGGAATAAGGGGAAATATGAAGACATAAGGCAGCAAATTAGAGGAGTAAATTGGAAGGAGGTATTCTCGGGAAAATCTACTGAAGAGAGGTGGCAGTTTTTCAAGGAATGTCTGTCTAGAGTTCTACAGGACAACGTTCCGAGCAGACAGGGAGGAGTTGGTAGGTTAAAGGAACCGTGGTGCACGAAAGTTGTGCGGGACCTAGTCGAGGAGAAAAGGAAAGCGTACAAAAGGTTCAGAGAGCTTGGTGAAGATAGGGATCTAGATGAGTATACGGCTTGTAGGAAGGGACTAAAGAAGGAAATTAGGAGAGCCAGAAGGGGTCACGAGAAGGCCTTGGCAAGTAGAATTAAGGAAAACCCTAAGGCGTTCTATAAATATGTGAAGAGTAAAAGGATGAGACGTGAAGGAATAGGGCCTATAAAAGGTGAAGGTGGGAAAATCAGTACGGAATCAGTAGAAATGGCAGAGGTGCTTAATTAGTATTTTGCCTCGGTTTTCACAGAGGAGAAGGACATGGGTGGATGTACTGTGGGCTTGCGGTGGACTGAAAAGATTGAGTATGTGGACTTTGTGCTGGAATCTTTGAATGGCATCAAGATAGATAAGTTGCCGGGTCCGGATGGGATGTACCCCAGGTTACTGTGGGAGGCGAGGGAAGAGATTGCAGGGCCTCTGGCGATGATCTTTGCGTCGTCGATGGAGACGGGAGAGGTGCCGGAGGATTGGAGGATTGCGGATGTGGTTCCTATTTTCAAGAAGGGGAATAGGGATAGCCCAGGAAATTACCGACCGGTGAGTCTAACCTCAGTGGTTGGTAAGCTGATGGAGAAGATCCTGAGGGACAAGATTTATGAGCATTTAGAGAGGTTTAGTATGCTCAAGAATACTCAGCATGGCTTTGTCAAGGGCAGATCGTGCCTTACGAGCCTGGTGGAGTTCTTCGAAAATGTGACTAAACACATTGACGAAGGGAAAGCGGTAGATGTGGTTTATATGGATTTTAGCAAGGCGTTCGATAAGGTCCCCCATGCAAGGCTTCTAGAAAAAGTGAGAGGGCATGTGATCCAAGGGGCTGCTGCCCTGTGGATCCAGAACTGGCTTGCCCAAAGGAAGAAGTTTAACAACACCAGGTTAAAGTCCAACAGGTTTATTTGGTAGCAAAAGCCACACAAGCTTTCGGAGCTCTAAGCCCCTTCTTCAGGTGAGTGGGAATTCTGTTCACAAACAGAGCTTATAAAGACACAGACTCAATTTACATGAATAATGGTTGGAATGCGAATACTTACAACTAATCAAGTCTTTAAGAAACGAAACAATGTGAGTGGAGAGAGCATCAAGACAGGCTAAAAAGATGTGTATTGTCTCCAGACAAGACAGCCAGTGAAACTCTGCAGGTCCACGCAACTGTGGGAGTTACAAATAGTGTGACATGAACCCAATATCCCGGTTGAGGCCGTCCTTGTGTGTGCGGAACTTGGCTATCAGTTTCTGCTCAGCGACTCTGCGCCGTCGTGTGTCGCGAAGGCCGCCTTGGAGAACGCTTACCCGAATATCAGAGGCCGAATGCCCGTGACCGCTGAAGTGCTCCCCAACAGGAAGAGAACAGTCTTGCCTGGTGATTGTCGAGCGGTGTTCATTCATCCGTTGTCGCAGCGTCTGCATAGTTTCCCCAATGTACCATGCCTCGGGACATCCTTTCTTGCAGCGTATCAGGTAGACAACGTTGGCCGAATTGCAAGAGTATGTACCGTGTACCTGGTGGATGGTGTTCTCACGTGAGATGATGGCATCTGTGTCGATGATCCGGCACGTCTTGCAGAGGTTGCTGTGGCAGGGTTGTGTGGTGTCATGGTCACTGTTCTCCTGAAGGCTGGGTAGTTTGCTGCGGACAATGGTCTGTTTGAGGTTGTGCGGTTGTTTGAAGGCAAGAAGTGGGGGTGTGGGGATGGCCTTGGCGAGATGTTCGTCTTCATCAATGACATGTTGAAGGCTCCGGAGGAGATGCCGTCTATTCGGGTAAGCGTTCTCCAAGGCGGCCTTCGCGACACACGACAGCGCAGAGTCGCTGAGCAGGAACTGATAGCCAAGTTCCGCACACACGAGGACGGCCTCAACCGGGATATTGGGTTCATGTCACACTATTTGTAACTCCCACAGTTGCGTGGACCTGCAGAGTTTCACTGGCTGTCTTGTCTGGAGACAATACACATCTTTTTAGCCTGTCTTGATGCTCTCTCCACTCACATTGTTTCGTTTCTTAAAGACTTGATTAGTTGTAAGTATTCGCATTCCAACCATTATTCATGTAAATTGAGTCTGTGTCTTTATAAGCTCTGTTTGTGAACAGAATTCCCACTCACCTGAAGAAGGGGCTTGGAGCTCCGAAAGCTTGTGTGGCTTTTGCTACCAAATAAACCTGTTGGACTTTAACCTGGTGTTGTTAAACTTCTTACTGTGTTTACCCCAGTCCAACGCCGGCATCTCCACATCTTGCCCAAAGGAGGCAGAGAGTGTGTATGAATGGGTCTTTTTCTAAATGGAGGTCGGTCACCAGTGGAGTGCCCCAGGGATCTGTTCTGGGACCCTTGCTGTTTGTCATTTTCATAAATGACCTGGATGAGGAAGTGGAAGGATGGGTTGATAAGTTTGCCGATGACACGAAGGTTGGTGGGGTTGTGGATAGTCTGGAGGGATGTCAGAAGTTACAGAGGGACATAGATAGGATGCAAGACTGGGCGGAGAAGTGGCAGATGGACTTCAACCCAGATAAATGCGTCGTGGTCCACTTTGGCAGGTCAAATGGGATGAAGGAGTACAATATAAAGGGAAAGACTCAGTACAGTAGAGGATCAGAAGGACCTTGGGGTCCGGGTCCATAGGACTCTAAAATCGGCCCCTCAGGTGGAGGAGGTGGTTAAGAAGGCGTATGGTGTGCTGGCCTTTATCAATCGAGGGATTGAGTTTAGCAGTCCGGGGATAATGATGCAGCTATATAAGACCCTCGTCAGACCCCACTTGGAGTACCGTGCTCAGTTCTGGTTGCCTCATTACAGGAAGGATGTGGAAAAGATTGAAAGGGTGCAGAGGAGATTTACAAGGATGTTGCCTGGATTGAGTGGCATGCCTTATGAGGATAGGCTGAGGTGTGGGGTATATCAGACTGTTACAGTGAGGGGTGTGAGGTATATCAGAGTGTTACAGTGAGAGGTATGAGGTATATCAGAGTGTTACAGTGAGGGGTGTGGGGTATATCAGAGTGTTACAGTGAGGGGTGTGAGATATATCAGTGTGACAGTGAGGGGTGTGGGGTACATCGGACTGAGGGAGGGACGTGAGGGAGTAGGGAGGGAGGGAATGAAGGAGGGCTTGAGAGGGTGAGGGATGGAGGTGGTGAGGGAGAGGGTGTGAGGGAAGGACTGAGGGACGGAATGAGTGATGGAGTGAGGGATGACAGTGAGGGAGCAAGTGAAGGCGTGAGGGTGTGAGAGACAGAAGGAGGGAGTGGGCAGTGAGGAGGCGAGGGAGTGAGGAGCTGAGGGAGTGAGTGAGGGAGTGAAGAGGTGAGGGAGTGAGAGTGTTAGTGAGTGAGTGATGAAGGAGAAAGTGAGGAGGGGTTTATCTCCGTGAGGGAGGATGTGAGTGAGTGTGGGGGTGAGTGAAAAGTTAAATTTATTTATTAGTCACAAGTAAGGCTCACATTAACGCTGCAATGAAGTTACTGTGAAAACCTCCTGGAGAGTGAGTGAGTCAGTGAATGAACAAATGGGCGAGTGAACGAGTGAGTGAGCGAGTGAATGAGCAAATGGGCGAGTGAGTGAGTGAGTGAGTGAGCGAGTGAATGAGCAAATGGGCGAGTGAGTGAGCGAGTGAGAGTGAGTGAAAGAGTGAGTGTCTATCTCTCTGCCATCTGACTGTGTGCCAGGGTCGCTGCTCTCCTGCCTCTGGAGTGAGTCCCTGGGCTGGATCCTGACCAGTGCCCCCACCCGCCCCACCCTCAGGACGACAGCTTGGGGGTCCCATCCGCAGTGGTGCCCCCAGACGATTTGAAGAGGGCAGCAGCCCGTGCCTTCATGCCGTACTTGGAGGGGGTGCCCTGCTTACTGGCGAGTTTCTCCAGGGCTCCACTGCTGCTCCGACGCAGGGCGATGTCCGTGGCCGAGGGGGATTCAGTTTTCCTGGGTTCCTGCGGGTCCTCCGAGCCTGACTTGAGGCGTTTGCACTGTAGAAGTTCCCGAAAGACCGAATCCATATTCTTTACAACCTCCTGGGGAGAGACAACACGGTGAACATAACGTGGTATATGGTTCATTCCAACATTCACCACCTCTGCAGCCAGTCCAAAGGTTGGGTGGATTGGCCATGCTAAATTGTCCCTTCGTGTCCAAATGTGTAGCTTAGGTAGATTAGCCGTGGTGAACAAGTTGCAAGTAACATTCACGCCACACAAGTGCGAGCCAATGATCATCACCCACAAGAGAGGATCTAACCATCTCCCCCTGAATATTCAATGGCATCACCATCGCTGAATCCCCCACTATCAACATCCTGGGGGTTACCATCACTGAATCCCCCACTATCAACATCCTGGGGGTCACCATCGCTGAATCCCCCACTATCAACATCCTGGGGGTCACCATCGCTGAATCCCCCACTATCAACATCCTGGGGGTTACCATTGAGCAGAAACTGAACTGGACCCAGCCATATAAATACTGTGGCTCCCAGAGCAGGTTAGAGGCTGGGAATCCTGCGGAGAGTAACTCACCTCCTGACTCCCTCCCCAAAACCTGTCCACCATCCACAAGGAAACAAGTCAGGAGTGTGATGGAACACTCTCCACTTGCCTGGATGGGTGCAGCTCCAACAACACTCGAGAAGCTCAACACCATCCAGGACAAAGCAGCCCCGCTCGATCGACACGCTAACCACAAACACTCACTCCCTCCACCCCGACGCACAGTGACAGCCGTGTGTACCGTCTACAAGATGCACTGCTGTGACTCACCAAGGCTCCTTAGGCAGCACCTTCCAAACCCGCCACCTCTACCATCTAGAAGGACAAGGGCAGCAGATACCTGGGAACACCCCCACCTGGAGGTTCCCCTCTGAGTCACTCACCATCCCGACTGGGAAATATATCGGTCGTTCCTTCACTGTGGCTGGGGTCAAAATCCTGGAACTCCCTCCCTAACAGCGCCATGGATGTACCTACTTCAATGTGGACTGCAGCGGGTTCAAGATGGCGGCTCACCCAGCAGCTACTGAAGGGGTAATTAGGGATGGGGGGGGGGGTAAATGCTGGGCCTGGCCAGCGATACTCAAAGGGAAATAAGGGAATGAAAGGGTGGTGTCGGCAAGTGGGGAGAAGGTGGAAGGTTGTTGTGATCGAATGGAGTGGTGGGGCAGACTCGAGGGGTTGAATGGCCTCCTGTACTGCATCACTCAGTAACAGCAGTTTCAGACCCGCACGTTGCCAATCCCAGGGGAGTGGCGACAAGGAGGCCCTTCGGCAGTTTGCATTGGTCCCGTATTATCTCACTGACCTTGTTGACATCTGGTTTGTTGGACTGCTGCCGGTCCAGTTTTCCAGCTGTTATCCGGGCGGGAGTCGGGCTGTGTGTCAACTGCTTCAGATCCAGCGTGTTCCTCCGTTCCTGCACTCCGACAGATATGGTGTGCCTGTCATCAAATACACAGCTCTGTGTATGTGGAGAGAGTACACTGCTCCCTGCTAACACACTCACATATACACCCACACACACATATATATATACCCAGACGCTCACATATACACCCACATATACACCCACACACACACACATATATACCCAGACGCTCACATATACACACACACACATATATATACCCAGACGCTCACATATACACCCACATATACGCCCACCCACACACACACATATATACCCAGAAGCTCACATATACACCCACATATACACCCACACACACACACACATATATACCCAGATGCTCACATATACACCCACACACGCATATATATATATACCCAGACGCTCACATATACACCCATACATATACGCATGCGCACATATATATACCCAGATGCTGACATATACACCCACACACTCACATATATACCCAGCATACACCCACACACACATATACACCCAGCATACACCTAATATACACGCACACACACACATATGTTCCCACACACATATACACCCACACACACACGTTCCCACACACATATACACCCACACACACACATATATACCCACACACACATATACACCCACACACTCACATATACACTCAGTACACAAACACACACGCACACAGAATCACACTCACAACACACACATGTACGCAATTGTTGTAAAAACCCATCTGGTTCACTGATGTCCCTTTGGGGAAGGAAATCTGCTGTCCTTACCCGGTCTGGCCTACATGTGACTTCAGAGCCACAGCAATGTGTTTGACTCTGAAATATCCTGGGGAATGTCCCCGAGCGAGACACTCCGTTATATTCAACCGCTAAAAATTCTCAAAGGAATGAAACCGGACGGATCACCCACATCGACCGAGACATTGGAAAAGACAACGGCAAACCCAGCCCTGTCACCCCTGCAAAGTCCTCCTCACTAACATCTGGGGGCTTGTGCTGACATTGGGAGAGCTGTCTCAAGCAACAGCCTGACATAGTCACTGTCACGGAAACATACCTTACAGATAACACCCCAGACACCACCATTACCATCCCTGGATATGTCCTGTCCCACTGGCAGGACAGACCCAGCAGAGGTGGCGGCACAGTGGTATACAGTCGGGAGGGAGTAGCCCTGGGAGTCCTTAACATCGACTCCGGACCCCATGAAGTCTCACGGCTTCAGGTTAGACACGGGCAAGGACACCTCTTACTGGTTACCACGTACCATCCTCCTTCGGCTGATGAATCAGTGTTCCTGGGACAACACTTGGCTGGAGCATTGAAGGTGGCAAAGGTGCAGAATGTACTCTGGATGGGGGATTTCAATGTCCATCACCAAGAATGGCTCGGCAGCAGCACTACTGATCGAGCTGGTCGGGTCCTAAAGGATATAACTGCTAGACTGGGTCTGCAGCAGGTGGTGAAGGAACCAACAAGAGGAAATAACACACTCGACCTCATCCTTACCAATCTGCCGGCTGCAGATGCATCTGTCCATGATGATGTCGGTAAGAGTGACCACCGCACAGTCCTTGTGGAGACAAAGTCCCACCTTCACATTGAGAATAACCTCCACCGTGTTGTGTGGCACTATCACCGTGCTAAATGGGACAGACTTCAAACCCATCTAGCAACTCAAGACTGGGCATCCATGAGGCGCTGTGGGGCCATTGACAGCAGTGGAGCTGTCCTCCAGCACAATCAGCAACCTCATGGCCCGGTGTATCCCCCACTCAACCATTACCATCGGAGGAGGTTCCACAAATATCCCCATCCTCGATGATGGAGGAGTCCAGCACATCAATGCAAGAGATAAAGCTGAAGCATTCGCAGCAATCTCCAGCCAGAGTGGATGATCCATCTCGGCCTCCTCTGGAGGTCCCCAGCGTCTCAGATGCCAGTCTCCAGCCAATTCAATTCACTCCACGTCATAGCAAGAAATGGTTGGAGGCACTGGATACTGCAAAGGCAATGGGCCCTGATAACATTCCGGCAATAGTCCTGAAGACTTGTGTCCCAGAACTTGCCGCTCCCCTAGCCAAGCTCTTCCAGTTACAACACTGGTATCTACCCAACAATGTGGAAAGTTGCCCAGGTATGTCCAGTACACAAAAAGCAGGACAAATCCAACTCGGCCAAATACCGCCCAATCAGTCTACTCTCGATCATCGTAAAGTGATGGAAGGGGTCATCGACAGCGCTATCAAGCAGCACCTGCTCAGCAATAACCTGCTCAGTGACGCCCAGTTTGGGTTCCGCCAGGGTCACTCAGCTCCTGACCCCATTACAGCCTTGGTTCAAACATGGACAAAAGAGCTGAATTCCAGAGGTGAGGTGAGAGTGACTGCCCTTGACATCAAGGCCACATTCGACCGAGTGTGGCCTCAAGGAGCCCCAGTGTAACTGGAATCAATGGGTATCAAAGGGCAAACTCTCCGCTGGTTGGAGTCATACCTGGTACATAGGAAGATGGTTGTGGTTGTGGAGGGTCAGTCATCTCAGCCCCAGGACATCTCTGCAGGAGTCCCTCAGGGTTAGTGTCCTCGGCCCAACAATCTTCAGCTGCTTCATCAATGACCTTCTCACCGTCATAAGGTCAGAGTGGGGATGTTCGCTGATGATTGCACAATGTTCAGCACCATTCGCCACTCCTCAGATACTGAAGCAGCCCGTGTCCAAACACAGCGAGACCGGGACAATATCCAGGCTCGGGCGGACAAGTGGTGAGTAACATTCACCCCACACAAGCACCAGGCAATGACCATGTCCCAAAGAGACACTCTAACAACCATCCCTTTAACATTGAATGACATTACCATCACTGAATCGCCCACTATCAACATCCTGGGGGTTACCATCACTGAATCCCCCACGATCAACATCCTGGGGGTTACCATCACTGAATCCCCCACGATCAACACCCTGGGGGTTACCATCACTGAATCGCCCACTATCAACATCCTGGGGGTTACCATCACTGAATCCCCCACGATCAACATCCTGGGGGTTACCATCACTGAATCCCCCACGATCAACACCCTGGGGGTTACCATCACTGAATCAGCCCCACTATCAACATCCTGGGGGTTACCATCACTGAATCAGCCCCACTATCAACATCCTGGGGGTTACCATCACTGAATCCCCCCGCTATCAACATCCTGGGGGTTACCATCACTGAATCCCCCCCCACTATCAACATCCTGGGGGTTACCATCACTGAATCCCCCACTATCAACATCCTGGGGGTCACCATCACTGAATCCCCCACTATCAACATCCTGGGGGTTGCCATTGACCAGAAACTGAGCTGGACCCAGCCGTATAAATACTGTGGCTCCCAGAGCAGGTTAGAGGCTGGGAATCCTGCGGAGAGTAACTCAGCTCCTGACTCCCCACAAAAGCCTGTCCACCATCCACAAGGACACAAGTCAGGAGTGTGATGGAATACTCTCCACTTGCCTGGATGGGTGCGGCTCCAACAACACTCGAGAAGCTCAACACCATCCAGGACAAAGCAGCCCCGCTCGATCGACACGCTAACCACAAACACTCACTCCCTCCACCACCGACACACAGTGACAGCCGTGTGTACCGTCTACAAGATCCACTGCAGCGACTCACCAAGGCTCCTTAGGCAGCACCTTCCAAACCCACCACCTCGACCATCGAGAAGGACAAGGGCAGCAGATACCTGGGAACACCCCCACCTGGAGGTTCCCCCTCCGAGTCACTCACCATCCCGACTGGGAAATATATCGGCCGTTCCTTCACTGTGGCTGGGGTCAAAATCCTGGAACTCCTTCCCTAACAGCGCTGTGGGTGTACCTACACCACACAGAGACTGCAGCGGGTTCAAGGAGGCAGCTCACCCACCGCCTTCTCAAGGGGCAATTAGGGATAGACAATAAATGCTGGGACTTGCCGGCGACACCCGCATCTCATAAAGGAACAAAGAAACAAGATCCTCCTCACCTCTCCTCCTGGGCGGGGGTTCGAGTTGGTGGCAGCTTCTGTGCACTGGGGGGACAGGTGGGAATCCGCACTCCAACATCACTGAGCAGAGTCGATATCTTCCTCACTGGACTGCTCCCACACCTCTTCCTCAACACTGGCTCACTCTCTGAGTCACTCAATAGTGCGAGCCTGAACACAAACAGGTACAGCACGGGGTTAGATACAGAGTAAATCTCCCTCGACACTGTCCCCATCAAACACTCCCAGGACAGGTACAGCACAGGGTTAGATACAGAGTAAAGCTCCCTCTACACTGTCCCCATCAAACACTCCCAGGACAGGTACAGCACGGGGTTAGATACAGAGTAAAGCTCCCTCTACACTGTCCCCATCAAACACTCCCAGGACAGGTACAGCACGGAGTTAGATACAGAGTAAAGCTCCCTCTACACTGTCCCCATCAAACACTCCCAGGACAGGTACAGCACGGGGTTAGATACAGAGTAAAGCTCCCTCTACACTGTCCCCATCAAACACTCCCAGGACAGGTACAGCACGGGGTTAGATACAGAGTAAAGCTCCCTCTGCACTGTCCCCATCAAACACTCCCAGGACAGGTACAGCACGGGGTTAGATACAGAGTAAAGCTCCCTCTACACTGTCCCCATCAAACACTCCCAGGACAGGTACAGCATGGGGTTAGATACAGAGTAAAGCTCCCTCTACACTGTCCCCATCAAACACTCCCAGGACAGGTACAGCACGGGGTTAGATACAGAGTAAAGCTCCCTTACACTGCCCCCATCAAACACTCCCAGGACAGGTACAGCACAGGGTTAGATACAGAATAAAGCTCCCTCGACACTGTCCCCATCAAATATTCCCAGGACAGGTACAGCACTGAGGTAGATACAGAGTAAAGGTCCTTCTACACTGTCCCCATCAAACACTCCCAGGACAGGTACAGCACGGGGTTAGATAGAGAGTAAAGCTCCCTCTACACTGTCCCCATCAAACACTCCCAGGACAGGTACAGCACGAGGTTAGATACAGAGTAAAGATCCCTCTACACTGTCCCCATCAAACACTCCCAGGACAGGTACAGCACGGGGTTAGATACAGAGTCAAGCTCCCTCTACACTGTCCCCATCAAACACTCCCAGGACAGGTACAGCACGGTGTTCGATACAGAGTAAAGCTCCCTCTACACTGTCCCCATCAAACACTCCCAGGACAGGTACAGCACGGGGTTAGATACAGAGTAAAGCTCCCTCTACACTGTCCCCATCAAACACTCCCAGGACAGGGACAGAACGGGGTTCGATACAGAGTAAAGCTCCCTCTACACTGTCCCCCATCAAACACTCCCAGGACAGGTACAGCACGGGGTTAGATGCAGAGTAAAGCTCCCTCTACACTGTCCCCATCAAACACTCCCAGGACAGGTACAGCACGGGGTTAGATACAGAGTAAAGCTCCCTCAATCTCCTTACCCGCTGCTCTCTGTTGCTCCCTCGCTGGGTGTCCTTTCCCGCTCTGTATTGCTGGGAGCCGTGAAGAATCCGTCAGTGCTGTAGAGATGGGAAGATCAGGTTTACTGTCAGGAGGCAGTGAGGGGAGGTGATGACTCAAGAAATCCGACACCATCCAGGACCAAGCAGCCCCGCTTGATTGGCACGCTAACCATAAGCATGGGGAAGGCCATGGCCTCGTGGTATTATCGCTAGACTACAACGCTCATGTTCTGGGAACTCGGGTTCGAATCCCGCCACGGCAGATGATGGAATTTGAATTCAATAAAATATATCTGAAATTAAGAACTCTTGATGACCATGAAACTATTGTGGATTGTCGGAAAAACCCATCTGGTTCACTAATGTCCTTTAGACAAGGAAATCTGCCGTCCTTACCCGGTCTGACTCCAGAGCCACAGCAAGGTGGTTTGATAGTATGAGACAAGAACTTTCAAGAGTTGATTGGGGGAGTCTGTTGACAGGCAAAGGGACATCTGGTAAGTCGGAGGGTTTCAAAAGAGTGTTAACCGGGTTCAGGGTAAGCAGGTTCCTCTTAGAGTGAAGGGCAAGGCTGGTAGAAGTAGGGAACCAAGGATAACTTGGGATATTGAGGCCCTGGTCAAGAAGAAGAAGGAGGCACATGACATGCATAGGCAGCTGCGATCAAGTGGATCCCTTGAAGAGTACAGAGGTTGTGGGAAGAGAGTTAAGAGAGAAATCAGGAGGGCAAAAAGGGGACATAAGATTGCTTTGGCAGATAAGGCAAAGGAGAATCAAAAGAGCTTCTATAAATACATATAGGGCAAAAGCTTAACTAGGGAGAGAGTAGGGCCTCTTAAGGACCAAAAAGGTCATCTGTGAGTGAACAAAGAACAAAGAAAATTACAGCACAGGAACAGGCCCTTCAGCCTTTCAAGCCTGCACCGACCATGCTGCCCAATTTAACTAAAACCCCCTACCCTTCCAGGGACCATATCCCTCCATTCCCATCCTATTCATGTATTTATCCAGATGCCCCTTAAAAGTCACTATCGTATCTGCTTCCACTACCTCCCCCCAGCAGCGAGTTCCAGGCACCCACCACCCTCTGTGTAAAAAAACTTGCCTCGTACATCTCCTTTAAACCTTGCCCCTCGCACCTTAAACCTGTGCCCCCTAGTAATTGACTCTTCCACCTGGGGAAAAGCTTCTGACTATCCACTCTGTCCATGCCCCTCATAATCTTGTAGACTTCTATCAGGTCTCCCCTCAACCTCCGTCGCTCCAGTGAGAACAAACCAAATTTCTCCAACCTCTTCTCATAGCTAATGCCCTCCACACCAGGCAACATCCTGGTAAACCTTTTCTGTCCCCTCTCCAAAGCCTCCACATCCTTCTGGTAGTGTGGCAACCAGAATTGAACACTATATTCCAAGTGCGGCCTAACTAAGGTTCTATGAAGCTGCAACATGACTTGCCAATTTTTAAACTCAGTGTCCCGGCCGATGAAGGCAAGCATGCCATATGCCTTCTTGACTACCTTCTCCACCTGCGTTGACACTTTCAGTGACCTGTGTACCTGTACACCCAGATCCCTCTGCCTATCAATACTCTGCCATTTACTGTATATTTCCTATCTGTATTAGACTGTCCAAAATGCATTACCTCACATTTGTCCAGATTAAACTCCATCTGCCATCTCTCCGCCCAAGTCTGCAACCGATCTATATCCTGCTATACCCTCTGATGGTCCTCATCGCTATCCACAAATCCACCAATCTTTGTGTCGTCCACAAATTTACTAATCAAACCAGTTACATTTTCCTCCAAAGTTATTTACATATGGATCCATGTGTGGATCTACAAGAGATGGGTGAGACCCTAAATGAATATCCCTCATCAGTATTTACTGTTGAGAAAGGCCATGGATGTTAGGGAACTTGGGGAAATAAATAGTGATGTCTTGAGGAGTGACATATTACAGAGAAGGAGGTGCTGGAAGTCTTAAAGCGCATCAAGGTAGGTAAATTCCTGGGACCTGATGAAGTGTATCCCAGGACATTGTGGGAGGCTAGAGGGGAAATTGCGGGTCCCCTAGCAGAGATATTTGAATCAGCGACAGACACAGGTGAGGTGCCTGAAGATCGGAGAGTGGCAAATGTTGTGCCTTTGTTTAAGAAGGGCTGCAGAGAAAAGCCTGGGAACTACAGGACTTTTTTCCCTGGAGTGTAGGAAACTGAGGGGTGATCTTATAGCTGTCTATAAAATAATGAGGGGCATACATCAGTTAGATCGTCAACATCTTTTCCCAAAGGTAGGGGAGTCTAAAACTAAAGGGCATAGGTTTAAGGTGAGAGGGGAGAGATACAAAAGGGTCCAGAGGGGCAATTCTTTCACACAGAGGGTGGTGAGTGTCTGGAACGAGCTGCCAGAGGTAGTAGTAGAGGTGGGTACAATTTTGTCATTAAAAAGCACTTAGACAGTTACATGGGTAAGATGGGTATACAGGGATATGGGCCAAATGCGGGCAATTGGGATTAGCTTAGGGGTAAAAACTGGGCGGCATGGACAAGTTGGGCCGAAGGGCCTGTTTCCATGCTGTAAACCTCTATGATTCTATGACTCTCAACTGCCCTCGGGCAACTAGGGATGGGCAATTAGCACCGGCCAGCCAGCGACGCCCATGTCCCACGAATGAATAAAACAAAGTTACAGAGGCAGGCAGTGACTATGTTAATTTACTGGTGTCACAAGTAGGCTTAAATTAACACTGCAATGAAGTTACTGTGAAAATCCCCTAGTCGCCACACTCCGGTGCCTGTTCGGGTAACACTGAGGGAGAATTTAGCACGGCCAATGCACCCTAACCAGCACGTCTTTCAGACTGTGGGAGGAAACCGGAGCACCCGGAGGAAACCCACACAGACACGGGGAGAACGTGCAGACTCCACACAGACAGTGACCCGAGCCGGGAATCGAACCCGGGTCCCTGGCGCTGTGAGGCAGCAGTGCTAACCCACTGTGCCACCGTGTAGGGTACCTCA